>NC_057863.1:460541100-460701100 GCF_019393635.1 Dromiciops gliroides
AACTGTTAACTAAATCAGGCTAACTGTTAACAGAAAGGGCTTATTTCTTCTAGGAGTATTTGTATTTCAATAGGTATCACTTGTAGACCCAAAAGCCTTTAAAATTTAAAAGAGTGAATCTTTAATGGTAGAATTCCAAGCACCATAATAGAAAGGGGAGGGAGGCCTACAGATTCTTTCTTTCAAGGATTATATATAGTCAGTTCTGCCTATATTTACCTACCCCTAGTGTTTGATTTCCCATATTTGTTTGCTTTTATAAGGGATCTGGGCTAAATGAAGGAAGTTAAGTTTAAGTTAATTAGACAGAAGAACTTGCCTCCAGCTCTATAACTAGGGTGGGTGAGCAGGGGCTCTGTCCCTTAACTATATAAGTAATTGGCTATCAACTCAGAATGAGGCAGCTATTTGATGTAGTAGCCAAAACACCAAAATCAGAACCCAAACAAAGATTGAAACCTAGTTTGAGCTTTAATTTTTCTTGTGCCAAGGATCCCTTTGGGAGGCTGCTGGGGCCTATGGACCACAAATGCATAAAACAAAATACATAAATAGGATCACAAAAAGAACCAACTAATTACTTTTAAATACAGTCATCAAAATTTTTTTTTCAAAAGACAATATACATCTCAGGTTAAGAACCCAAGATTTAGATCACTTGTAGTTTTATCGTGGTATAGAAAGACTGAATTTAGCACCTGGTTAGCTAAGGGCAGTTAGGTGCTCCAGCAGATAGAGCACCAGGCCTGGAGTCAAGAAGATCCAGGTTCATATTTTATCTCAGATACATACTATGTGACCTTGGGCAAGTCACTTAACCCTATTTGCCTCAGTTCCTCATCTGTGAAATGATTTGGAGAAGGAAATGTCAAAACACTCCAACATCTTTGCCAAGAAAAACCCCAAAGGAGTCACAAAGAGTCAAACATGACTGAACAACAATGACAACTAGAAAGTATAATTATTTTAAAATGAGAAGTAATCAGAATGTTGGTACTTTCTTCTACCCTTCAAGTGGCTGCCTTCTGATAGATCTTTTCCTAGGCTATGACCACAACCCCAACAGCTTGCCTTAAAGAACAAAAATGCTAATAAAGTTCTCACTATCTCTCAAGTTATTACAGAAAAGAGAGTAATACAGTAGAAGGAATGTTGCATTTGGATTAAGAAAATGGATTGAACTTGAATGACAGCTGCTTACTAACTGTGTGACTTTGAATAATACATTTCTTTGTGCTGCCATGGATGACCTAAAAGGTACCTGATAGGTCCATATGGCAATAATAATAGCATTTATGTCCCAGGTTTGTTGTAAGGATCAAATGAGACAATTATTGTAAAATTCGTACTTAGCACAATGCCTGGCACATAGTAGGTATTATATAAATATTAGAGATGATGATAATTATGACAGTGGTTATAACTCTTATCTTATTATAAAGGACCCATGATTCAAAACAAGCATGACTCATCTATTTGTTATTTTGAAGTATGATTCAGTACAGAAAAAAAGTTGGGGTTAGAAAAATTTTAATTACTTAGAGGTAAAAAAAAAATTGATGAGGTTGAAGTAATTTTGTTCAAATGATAATTCCTTTACCCTCTCCAGTAGCCATCCCCAGTAACAGTACTTGCTACTTTTTCCTCTTTGGATGGCTTGACTATATTATTTCAATATAGCCCATATTTTATTTGTATGTGCCTCCCCGACAATCTAAGGGGGAAAAAGTCAAATGAGCATTAGTTGTAGAAACATTTAAATGTTCAAATAATTTCTGTTCTGCATTCACTTTATTTGAAAGGACAAGAAGCAGAAGAAATGTTGACAGACAGAAAAGGAATTAGCTTTCTTTAAGCATAATTAACAATGAAAGTGGAAACACTAGAGAGGTCTCATATTAGCCAACCTTTGAGCTTTTGTGCCCTTAAAAATAAAACAATGGGGGTCCTAATCATCTTCTACTTTGGCATAAAAAGGCCCCCCCCTTTTAAGATTTGCCAGGTAATTTCACAACCTGGGGAAGGAAAAAGGTAGTCAGAATTTTCTTTTGAAACTTTTAAAGTTTTAACCCTGTTAGTTCTGAAGGAGATTTTCTTTGGTATCATTTTTAAAATGTACCAAAAAGTCATATTATCATGTTACATTATAGAAGAATGAAGGATGATGAACATCGCATGAATTGTTAATTCTGGAGAAAATTGTATGTTTTCAATTTCTGAGATAAATGTATCACAGAAGCATAAAATAAACCCACTCCCTTTTAATGTACAACACTTCTCTTTTTAAAACTGTCAAAATTAGGAAATACGGCATAGCAGGAAAAAATGGGACTTTTAGAATTAAATATTTCTGCTTCCTTTTCAGTTTAAATATATTTTACATCAATGAATATCTGAAATACTTGGTATATACAATTGTTTAATGCATATTTATGAATAGACATCTTATATATACATATATGAATTCCTTTTAAGATATAAATATATAAAATACTGCGTGTCTGTGTCTGTATGTAAATTTAAGTTTGGGGGGAAGGTTTGAATGGGGCACATCCAAAACTGAATTTCCTGATTTAGTCCCACTACATGTTCCTGATTCAGAAATGAGGAGACTTGGTCTTTTGAGTATACTGAACTTCCCCCTACCCTGATTCCTACTGGCATTGAGTGATTCAGCATCTTTTTTTAAAGCCTTTTGAGATGACAAACCATCTATCCCCTGGTTGGTCACTGATCAGGAAGAGCCATTACTCAGTAAGCCTTTAAAAACAGAGTGACTCAGCTCAGTTCTCTTCCTTCTACCTTCCCAGTGGCATCCAGCTGTTGTTCTGGGACTTGGGGGAGAGAAGGGGAAGAGAGTAGCTTCTTCTACCTTCCACTCTGGGCTGACCACAGCTATAAGTAGTTGGCAGCCAACTGCTTAGGTGAGCCTGATCCTGTGTTTGGAGCTGCCTCTTCTAGGTTTTTTATTTCCTAATCTTGGGTAACTAAGCATTGTTCTCAGATGGGCATGTCAAGGCTTGGAGGCCCCCTTGTCAATTCAAGAAGTTGTGAGATCCTGGCTCCTTTGCTCAGATCTAACTGATAATAAGATTCCAGACAACAATTCCAGAACTTCTTGGAGAAGATGGCTACCAGCAAGATGGGTCTAGACTCCGCCTTGGATTGATAGAAGACATAGATTGGTAATTGTTTGGATGTTAGAAACTAAAAGTGGGAGAAAAAGGAGTGAAATCCCTCTCATTAGTGGTCAGGCTACCCTGGGACTGAACCTTTTCAGACCACATGGCTGAAAGGAGAGCAAGTGGGCACAGTGCCCAAGTGCCTCAGGTCCCAACAGTACTTAGAGGATTTTAACATCTATAAATAAAATTAAATCCTTAGTATTTCCTGCATACCAAACTAAATCAGAAGGGAATGCCTTCAAGAAACCTTATGGAACTGGATAATTTGAGGAAAAAAACCAAACAACTTTAAAGAGTAGGGGATAATCATTGAAATTTCCATAGCCAATTTAAATACTTACAAGCTAAACTTGTAAACACAAACATAGATTGAAGAAGAAATACTGGAATGCAGAAAACAAGCTTGAAAAATGACTAAATTTGCATTCAGAAGCTTAAGGAAGCAACCTTTAACCAGAAGAGAATTTGTTTCTACATTTGGAGACCAAGTCTTCCCCCTTCAACCGTCTGACCTTGCCTACACAACCATATATTTTCATTTACCACAAGGCTTAATACAATATAGCTTTAATGTTTTAGTTGATATGTGAATTAAAGGGTCTCATAAAGTAGTATTTTATCACACATACAAATCATAAACAACTCTCAAATATCTGTATATCCATCCACTTGGTGAATAACCCTTAAACACTTTTAAATTTCTTTCTAGTTTTTCCCAATCCCCTAATACCACCACCATCTTTCCATTCCTGGCCAGTTTATGCCCAGTGAATAAAAATGAATTGGAACATCAGGATGTCAGAGGTCTAACCACTAGCCAATGAATGAATCCTGCCTATAACATCTCTGATATTTAGTTGCTCAACCTCAGCTGGAGGAATCCCAGTTTTAGCCTTCCCAGCATAGTTGGAGAAGACAATATTCATAGAGGCAGACCATTACATTTTGGGTTGGTCTAATTGTCAGGAAGTCTTTCTGTATTTTGAGATGAAATTTTCTTCTGTTACTGGCAGGAAAAGTCTAAGACTTCTATCATAAATGACTGACAGTCCTTTAAATAGTTAAAGAGGCCAGTCATCTCTCCTCTGCCTTCTCCACAGTCCAGAGAAGCATCAGTTTTTACAACCAGTCTTCCCATGACATGGTCCCTAATCCCTTTAAGCATCCTGGTCATTGCTCTGTAGACTTTTATTTTATTTTATTTTTTCATGAAAAACAACTCTACATTAGGTAGGTTGTGAGAGAATACAGATAAAAACAAAACTTCAGATTAAGGAATTGTCAAAAAAAAGAAATGTGTTTCAGTCTGTTTTCAGATAACATCAGTTCTTTCTCTGTAGGTATATTGGCTCTGTAGACTATTACCACCTTATTAGTACCCTTCTTAGTTTTTTTGTTTGTTTTTGTTTTTGTTTTGTTTTGTTTTGTTTTGTTCTGGTGAGGCAATTGGGATTAAGTGACTTGCCCAGGGTCACACAGCTAGTAAGTATCAAGTGTCTGAGGCTGGATTTGAACTCAGGTCCTCCTGAATCCAGGGCCAGTGCTCTGTCCACTGTGCCACCTAGCTGCCCCATTTTTTTCTTTCTTTCTTTCTTTCTTTCTTTCTTCCTTCCTTCCTTCCTTTCTTTCTTTTTTTTAGTATCCTTCTTAAGTATGGCACCTAAAAACAAAAACAATCCTCCAGATGTGTTCAGGCCAGGGCATAGTATAACAGAATTGTTTCTTCCCTTATTTTACTCACTATACTTCTGTTAATCCATCTTAAAAATCACATTAGCTTTTTTGTATGCCTCTTCATATCATTACTATAATTTGTGGTTACAATTAATTAAAACTGTAAGACCTCTTTTTAGGGTTCCAATACACAGCAGGCTATCCTAAACGTATATAGTTTATTTTCAGAAAATCAATGCAGGATTTTACATTTATTCCTATTAAATTTCATCTTATTAGCATCACTTCATTGTTCATCCTAAACAACAGATACAGATACTCCCTGGATTAGAACAGATTTATCCATGTCTTCTACAGTCAACCCATTACTTCTCCATTCTCCCACGTCAAAGGCATTTCAAAGCACTGTCACTTCCTAGCTTCCGGCAGCACCCAAGTTGTGCCAAGTTAGTGGTGACTTCTGTTGTCTGACTCAAACTCTCTAACCACCACTTTCTTTCTTTGCACTTTGGGGAAAGATGATCTTTACCTTTCTTGTCTTTCTATACTCATTATAGTTAATTCTATTTCATACCACATCTAACATATCTTTTTAAAATTCTTTTAAGGGGGCAGCTAGGTGGCGCAGTGGATAGAGCACCAGTCCTGGATTCAGGAGGACCTGAATCCAAATCCAGCCTCAGACATTTAACACTTACTAGTTGTCTGACCCTGGGCAAGTCACTTAACTCTCATTGTCCAGCAAAAAAATATATAAATAAATAAAAATTCTTTTAAGATCTTTTCTTCTCTCTCTCCAACATTAGCCTAGTTATCTTAGGACATTTTATTGACCCTTTTCTCTCTTTGGTTCATCTCTGTTTTAAAAACAAAAACAACACTCCTACTATGGTTGACAAAGTCAAGACCACTGTAAGTGATAATTAGGAGGGATCATGATACAGTAAGAAAAACACTGGCTCATAGAAGTAAAGGACCTGAGTTCAAATCCTGATTTGGTGACCTTGGGCAAGTGCCTTAACCTCTGTGGGTACCTGTTTCCTCATTTACAAAATGAGAAATTATGACCATATGGCCCCTGAGGTCCCTTTTTGCTCTAAATCTATGATCTTATCACCTTATACCACCGAAGTAATGAATCGATTGATCAGTTATTGAATCATAGATCCAAAGCTAGAGGAGACTTCATGAGACATCTAATCTATTTTTGAGATGACCTCAGTAAGGTGCAGGATGATTATAGGACTTTCTAATACACTGCAATGCTGGTGCTTTCTCTATAGCAATTATTTTTAAATTTTCCAGTATATAGCTTGTTTGTACAAGATGGTTTGTGTGCTGTTTCTCTCATTAGACCAGAAGCTCCCAGACAGCAGGGACTTTTATCTTTCTTTGTGTGTTCAGCACTTAGCACAGGTCCTTGAACATAGTAGACACTTAATAAAGGGTTACTGACTGACTGATTTCCTAAAGTCATATAGGTGTCAAGCATAAGAGACAAGATTTGAACCTGGGTCCTTTGACTCAATAATCCATTGTTATGTGAAAAAATCGTTTTAAGACTTTACCAAGTACTAAACACTGAGCTAAATTCTGGGGATACCAGGACAAAAATGAACCAGATTATGTTTTCAAGGAGTTTATTTTTTACCGGGAGAAATAGCATTCATACATATGAGTATAAAGAATATGTACAAAATGAATGTAAGGGAGTTTTAAGACTAGTGTACTAGCAATTGTAAATGATTAGGAAAAGACCATGGAGTCTAAAGCGCAGGTCTTCTTATGTCACACACACCCTCTCCCCTCTCCTCCATACTAGAGAAACTCCAGTGGCTCCCTATTCCGTCCAGGGTCTAATACAAAATGCTATGTTTGGCAGAGCCGAAACTGGCCTCCTCCTACTTTTCCAGTTTTCTTATACCTCACTCCATAATATATACTCTTTTTTTTTTTTTTTTTTTTTTTGCGGGGCAATGGGGGTTAAGTGACTTGCCCAGGGCCACACAGCTAGTAAGTGTTAAGTGTCTGAGGCTGGATTTGAACTCAGGTACTCCTGAATCCAGGGCCAGCGCTTTAACCACTGCGCCATCTAGCTGCCCCCCATAATATATACTCTTAGATCCATGGCACTGACCTCCTGCTTGTTCCTTGAGCTCCATTTTTGATCACCTGGCATTTTTTTCTGCTTGTACAGGGTACCTTGAATGTTATCCCTTCTCTGTTTGTCCTTCTGATCTTTCTGGATTCCTCTAAGCCAATAAACCAATTAATAAACATTTATTAAGCACCCACCATGTGCCAGGCATTGTGCTAAGGGGATACGAAATGCGAAAAGATAGTTGGTGCCCTCAAGGAGCATACAATCTAATGGAGGAAACGACATGCAAACAAATATATGCAGGATAAATAGGAAATAAATAATAAAGGGCAGGTGCAAGAGATTAGGGAAGGTTTCCAGTAAAAGATGAAATCGTTTTTTCTTTTTTCTTTTGGTGAGGCAATTGGGGTTAAGTGACTTGCCCAAGGTCACACAGCTAGTAAGTGTCAAGGGTCTGAGGCCAGATATGAACTCAAGTCCTCCTGAATCCAGGGCTGGTGCTCTATCCACTGCGCCACCTAGCTGCCCCAAAAGATGAAATCTTAGTTGGGACTTAAGGAATCCAGGAAGGTCAGTAGAGCACTGTTTTCCAGCCCTGGAGAACAGTCAGAGAAAACGCCAAATGGAGTATCTTTTTCTGGAAACAGCCAGGAGTTCAGTTTCATCAGATTGAAGAGTACCTGTTGGGGAATATGGTATAACAAGACTGGAAAGGGGGGAGTAGACTAGGTTATGAAGGGCTTTGAATGTTGACCAGAGCACTTTGTATTTGATTCTGGAGGCAACAGGAGGCCACTGGAGTTTATTGAATGATGCGAGCGCACATGTGTGTGTGTGTGTGTGTGTGTGTGTGTGTGTGAGATGATGATGATGATGATGATGAAGAAGAAGAAGGGATGACCTTCATTTTAGGAAAATCACTTTAATGGCTGAATGAAGACTGGACTAAAGGTGGGAAGAGACGAGGCAGGCAGACCCACCAGCAGGAGCAGTAATCCAAATGTGAGGTGATGAGGGTCTGCACTAGAGTGGAGGTAGTACCAGACGAGAGAAGAGTGAATATTGTAGAGATGTTGCAAGGATGGAATTATCAGGCCTTGGTAACAGATTGCATATGGCAGGGATGAAAGAGTAAAATGCCATCTTTTAATGGAAACTTTCCCCCACTGCCTCTTAATTATAGTGCCTTCTCTCTATTTATTAATCTTTTCCTATTTATGCTTTGTATTATTTATGCTTTGCATATATTTGTATGTTGTCTCCCCTATGAGATTGTAAGCTCCAGGAGGACAGTCTTTTTCCTCTTTTCACATTCCTAGGGCTTCACACAGTAAGTACTTGGAACGTTGTAGGTGCTTAATAATGTTTATTGATTATCCAATTGATTGGAGTGCATGTAACCTTGGGAGATAGCCAGTACAAAGGCCATTGGGGAAGGGAGATGGAATGTAGCATGTGCAGAACAGGAAGAAGGCCAGAATGGCTGGGTCACAGAATGAGTGAAAAAAAGGAAATAATGTGTTTGAATACGGAAGAGGTATGCAGGGGCCAGGTTTTAAAGCCTCCGATCCAAACATCCAGTAGAGGCATTGCTACTTGATTCTAGAGAAAATGGGGTTCCACTAGAGTTTTCTGAGCAGGGGAGTGACATACTTAGGCCTGTGCTTTGGCAAAATTATTTCAGTAACTGAGTGGAAGATAGATTGAGTTAGGGAGATGCTTAAGGCAGAGAAACCAAAGGGCATAGTCCAGGTAAGAGATGGAAAGGGCATGAACAAGTGTGTGCTGGCCTGATGAGTGGAGAAAAGAGGCTTTATGCAGGAGGTTTTGTGAAGCTAGAAAGAGGATATGACAATCTCTTAAATGGGCCTTAAGTTTTTAATTAGATATAATAAAGAACCAGTTCCATTTCTTAATCACCTATGTTACACAGTGCTAGGCAGTAGAGCACTTTCAGAGATTAAATATGAAATGGCTGTTGCATTCATGGAGATCATTCTCTAGTGGAGGCACACAACACAAATAATAGTTGTAAATGAATCAATCATCCCACCCCACTTAGCCCCAATATCTCTGTGGGGTGGTAACACCTCCATTTCATTGATCAATCACCCACGTCACTTAAGGTAAGCATGAACTAGGTGTGAATAAGGGTAAAATCTATATCAAAACAATAAATCCAAGAAAAGCAGTAGACTAGTTTTGAGAAGTCTATCAATTAATCAGTCAATTAATCAATCAGTCAGGGGAATTAGATTAGGTACATAAAGTCCCCAAATTTTCTTGACATTGCCAGAGATCCAAAGAAACCTGCCACCTGTACATCAATTATCCCTTACTCTTGTGAAATAAACAACCTCTCTTTTCAGAACATATGCTTCTCTGATATATATGTTTCTTATTGTAATTCTTTTTATGTTGTGGCTTGATGCTTGCTTATGTCTATCATCCACCTCCCTGCTGCCCATTGGGCAATCAACACATTAAATACCTGAGAAATTGTAGTGTCCCATTCACTTGAAGCACTACAATGTCACTGAAAGACTGAAAAATTGGTATTAAAAATATGGGTCTTTATTTCAAGGCAGAGATGAGGGTCATTAAAAGCACTTTGCAGTTTTTCAAAAGCAATTCAGCCCACTCTCCTCATCCTTTTCAATTCTGAAGTTATGCACTATAAATTTTTAGTTAACAAAATAAACTTGCTTCCATACCTTTCTCTAACAATGCTTCATATCCCAGTAGCAGGAGATGATTATTTAATGGTGATACCTGGGCAGGTAGACAAAGGATTCCCTGGCAGTGCCTAAATATGGAATTTCAGAATTCAGTATCCTTGACATGATTGAAATGAGATCTGTGACATGATTATACTGACTATAACTTCAGTAAGGTGGAGGTGGAAGGGATCAGAGCTGAGGATCTTAAAGAATTGGGATGGCCCAGTCCTGGCATTCAAAATAAATAAAAAATATTTTATTCAATTATATTGTATCCTGTTTTAAAATTTTTTAATATTATAGTATTGTTCTTTTTCTACCATTTCCCCCTTGACAATGTATAGTATTTGAGTTATATAATAGTTTAAGTGAGTCAGTGTAGTACATTGGAGCTGGTTTCTTGACTCATGATCAGGAAGGTCTAGATTCAAATCTTTCATAGCATAAATAGGAACATTCGCTCAGCAGCTCAGTGGCCCCAGAGAACTCTCTAAAATAGATTATATATTATGGAAAGATCTGCACATGTGCAACAGTGCAGGAAGTTTACACATATTCACACTAGAAGTTTCTCATAGCCATGAAATTAGAGGTCCGGACCCCCTGTCTCCCATGGGGCAAAATAAATAAAATGGGCTTTTGTGTGCCAACTTGGGAAATTAGCCATCATTTATGACATCATGTCTTTAGAAAATTCTCAACTGACAATTAACAGATTTTTGATACACAGCACAACATAACCTGTTTATAAACTGAAGACTGCCTATAAGTGGAAAGTCAAATACATTGGGGGAAAAAAAGTACAGATCGAACCAAAATATTCAGGAATGTCATCTGCTCCCTGCAGGGCTAGCTCTAGGCAAAATGATGAAATAGGCAATATTTGTCTCCTGTGCTCACCCATGTTTCCTGTAAACACCTCTCTTTTGCCTTCTCCCCATTATCTTCATGCTGCCTTCTGGCTATTCTCGGTCCTGGGATGGGGGCCTTCCAGGGTACTGCCATGTGCTCTGATTCTCTCTTACTTCCCTGTCATCATCAGAGCTTGTATATACTATTTCCCATTCCCTCTGTGCCCTGAACTCTGCTAGGGAACTGATAAACAAATTCCTAGCAACACCAAAATGGGTATTAGGAGTCTGAATGACTTTTCTATCCAGGAGTGATTTTCATTTCAACGATTGCCTTCTGGGGACAGTCTCTTAGTACAAAAGAATGACTTTAGTTGGAAAATTTAGGTTTTGAAACCGGCCTGCGATGGGAGGGCTACCTCAGTGACAATGGAACATTAAGTATTGTGTTTATATTTTTGTCTTCTGTACCCTAAGAGGGCTCATTCAAGGTTATAGATTAAATCTTTGCCTTGGTTTTCATTCCATAGCAACAGGGCAAAAGAAAATACCAGTTTGCCACAAACTTTTTGAAATCCTACTGCAGTTGTACTGTTTGACAGACAGTTTCTTTTTCCATTCTCCATGCCACAGGCGCAATTCAGTCCTGTTATCTCCTCACAACCAAGATGTCACATTTACTTTGCACTGCTTCTCACCCCCATGTCCATTTTGTTGTTGAGGACTGCCAATTTGACCTTTGCTACATCTCTCCAATAAGCCCCCTTCTCTCTTTTGACACTACCACCACTCTATTAAAGTTCCTTATCACATCACTCTTAGACTACTGCAATAGCCTGATGGTTGGTCAGCCTGATGCAAGCTTCTCTTCTCTCCTGAATATCCTTCATTCAGCTTCTAAAATGATTTTCCTAAAGTGCATGTCTGGCCATGTTACCTATGTACTCAATAAACTCCAGTGGTTCTCCATGGCCTCCAGAATCAAATATAAAATCCTCTGTTCAGTGTTCAAAGACCTTCATAACTAGTCCCTCTCCCCTAACTTTCCATTCTTCTTACATGCTACTCCCCTTCATCTACTCTTTGATCCAGTGATATTGGTCTTCTTGCTGTTCCTTGAATAAGTCACTCCACCTCCCAATTCAAGGTATTTTCACTGGCTATCCCTCAATCATGTAATGTTTTCCCTCTTCAGGTCTGAATCCTAGCTTCCTTATTTTCCTTAAATGTCCAATTAAAATCCTACCTTCTATAGGAAGCCTTTCACAAACCCTTGTAATTATCATGCCAGCAATGTGTTGATTATTTCTCATTTATCCTGTTTGTAGTTCATTTGTACATAGTTTTTTCTGGGTGGTCTCCCCGTTCCATTGTGAGCTCCTCAAGGTCAAGGACTGTCTTTTTACCTTTCATACCCCAGCTCTTAGCAAAGTACCTGACACATAGTAAGCTTTAATAGACATTTATTGACTAATGGACTCACACTTAAATAAAATGCATTAGTCTCTTAATGGGTCCTTAAGACTTCAATCTTTTCGCACTTAGTCCAATCTAAACATCCTTGACAGTTATCATCTACATGTTATCTTCACTAACCTTAGGTTTCCTTCAGTGCTCTGGGCTTGGCCCTCTTTTTTTTTTATATTTATATTATCTCACTTGTTGATCTCATCAGTTCCCATGGGTTCAATGACCATATATATTATGCAGGTGATTATTGGATCTATATATTCAGCCAAAGTTTCTCTCCTGAGTTCCTGTTCCACATTACCAGCATTGTGCATTATGAACTAGATGTTCCATAGGCATCTCAAAATAGAATTATCATCCTTTGATCTCAAAGGATCCCCTCTGCATAAACTTTCCAATTGCTATGAGGAGCACTACCATCCTCCCAATTACCTGTGTTTGTTACTCAATGTCATCTCCACTTTTTCAGTCTTACTCATTCCACAATCCAGTTGGCACATTCTGTCATTCCTACCTCCATGATATCTCTAAATCCCATCCTCACTAATCCTAGTTCAAGCCCTCATCCTAGATAACTAATCCCTATCCTTAAAGGACAAGATGCTATTCCCTGATACTTTAATAGCAGAGAACAAATCAAGATTGTTCACTGGGTATGAAGAAGGCCTGGGCATTTCCTTTAAATGAACCAGTTAATCATAAGCTTTTGACTATGTGAATAAAGTCCTTGATACAGTTGGTTTCTTTGAATGTCATTGGTTGAATTGGAGTAACTATACATAAGGATCTCTCAAGGATCATATTGACTTAGAAACCTATATAGCAACATTAGCTATGTTTTACTCTGCTTTTATTTACTTGTTAAATATTTCCCAATTACAATTTAATCTGCTTCAAACTATACTTTGAAGTGTTTTGTCGGTTGAATGCAGCCCTTAGGTGTTTGACACCTCTGAACTTTTAAAATATCAAGCCAGTTTATAAGTGTGTCATAGGAAACTAGACAAATTATTAACAATAATTGTGTTACAGACTTTTAGAAGGATGTTTTGCACCAACTGTACCAATCATACCACCATAGTACATACATGTTTTTTAAAGCTATCTAAATCTGGTTGATTAATTAACATAAACTGATAAACATGAAAGGAGGGAACCACTAAGAGGTGCTCATAAAATATAACATCAGAAAAGTCTTATGTAATCCCTCAAGGATACCCCTAGAACCATGTGGGAACACATAGGAGCTAACCTCTGGAAAACCTATCCTGTTAGTCACAGTTGGGAGGGTTGGGTTGGGAGAGTCACTTCAGGGATAAGAAGTAGATTAATCTGACAGGAGCAAGTGTAACCTTCATGTTAAAGATGTCCTGCTGACACTGATGGTCACCCTACTTTGTGGAATCTTTCATAACCTCTCTGGCTTATTCTGTCCTATTTAGGTGAATGTTGAGAATGTTACTTACTCAAAAGGTGTCCTTAAACTCCTTGAAAAAAATATTGATAGTTTTAGATTTTATATCATTCTCATTTCTGAATAAATCCTTTTTCCTCCTCCTACCCAACAAACCATTCTGTATAATGAAACACAGAAGAAAATGGGGGAAGAAAGCAATCCAACAGAACTGACCAAGAAAATAGTAAAAATATGTCAGTATATGAAATATTTTATACCCATAGTTCCCCATTTCTCCAAAGAAGTGAGAGAAGCTTATTTTCCCATCTTTTCTCTCGGTCCAAGTTAGGTCATTATAATTATATAACATTCAGTTTCGGGCATATTTTTGTTCTTTACAATTATATTTTTATTTTCCTGGTTCCAGTTATATACTGTTTTCTAGGTTCTACTTGTATATTACTTTCCTGGAACCAGTTACAAATCATTTTCCTGGTTCTGCTCTTATTACTCTGCAACAATTCATATATCTTCCTCTGCTTCTCTAAACCCTTCATATTAATCATTTCTTATAGCATAGTAATATTCCATTATAGTCACAGCCCTCACTTTGTTTAGTTAGCCCCCAACTAATAGACATCTATTTAGTTTTCATTCTTTGCTACGCCAAACAGTCACCAGCTTCATTTGAAAGTAATTAGGCTAAGAAAATATCTAAAATAGATTATGGTTGCTTTATTTATATATTAATACAGCCAGAACAAAACACACATCACCCCACAGAGAGTCAAAAGAGCCTCTTCCCTTCCCTGCTTTGGGGGCCTCCCTTTTCTCCACCCAAATGGAAGCTTGAACGGTGAAAAGTCTTACTGTTCAGAGTTTTCTACAACAGTTTTCTATTGCACATTCATTGCTGTGGCTCCACCACGTGTTTGATTCACTCCCCATAATTTACCAATGTGGTTCTCCTTTCCTAAAAGTTCTAGAAATTAGTTGCTTCTTTGCTTAGCGGATAGTGATGGTTCTTGAAACTGTGGACAAATTATAGGATTACAGTAGAGCCTCTGTCTATCTACTCCTCTAACAGAGGCTTTGCTTTTTACATGCCCAGATGATTTAACATGGAAACAACCACTTTTTTTAGGTAATTGGGGTTAAGTGGCTTGTACAGCATCACAGAGCTAATAAGTGGCAAAGGTCTGAGTCCAGATTTGAACTCAGGTCCTCCTGACTCCAGGGCTGGTGCTGTATCCATTGAACCACCTGGCTGCCCTGAGATATCCAATTAGAAGAGACCAGGGACCATAATCTTGGAGAAGATATTCTGTCTTCTCTCTACTATGTGGGTAGGAGTAGCTTTTTTCCATTGATTTCATTGCCACAAAGGTCTGCATATTTAAAACTAATTTGAAGCAGTTTCTCTCTGTCTCTGTCTCTCCTTTCTCTCTGTCTCTGTCTCTTTCCTTTCTCTGTCTTGCTGTCTCTGTCTCTCTCTCTATCCCTATCTCTCTGTCTGTCTCTCCATCTCTCTGTCTCCATCTCTGTTCCCCCTCCCCTCTTTCCCCCTTTTTCTTTCTCCTCTTTCTCCAGGGACAGTGAAGGTCCTGCTCACTCAAAAATGGGCACCATGAACTGAGCTGAGGGTGAGTGGAAGGACTAGTTTCTCTTCTTCCCTTTTAAGCTCTGTGATCCTAAGAAACAAACCACAGCATTAAGCCACATGGACCTTGGAGGCAGAATTTGAGGCCAGGTGCTGCTATCAGGCCAGCAAGTAAGCCCTGAGAATGTTCCTGAGACATTAGCAGAAGGAAAACTGGAACTGGTGGGACTGTGCTATTTTTTGTAACTATTTGGAATGTGATTTTCCTTGCTTTATTGATTTTCTAATTTTGTCATCATAATAGAGAAATACTGTTATTTTAAGGGTTTATTTGATAGCCTGAAGCTGCTGAACATACTATCTCAATATTCTTGCTCATTTTCTAGTATTTCCTAAGTAATTGATCATGTCAATACCAAATGGGGATAGTTCTATCTTTTCTTTACCTATTGGTATGCCTTCGGTTCCTTTATCTTGTCTTACTGATGGGCCTAGAATTTCCAGAACAATGAAAAACAGTAGTGGGCATAGTGGGCATTCTTGCCTTATTCCTTAATTTATTGAGAACATGTTCCATTGCATATGATGTTTGCTTTTGGTTTCAGAAAGATATTTTTGTAAGACTGTAAAATGTTTTTATATGCCTATGCTTTGTAGTTTTTCCATAAATGAATGTCATATTTTGTCAAAAGCTTTTTCTGCATCTATTGACATAACCATGTAGTCTCTATTCTGCTTATCTCATTCTCTATATCTAGAATGAACTCCCCTATCTTACCTCCCTCCCCCAATTTTTGTCTGAATGGTCCTTCCCTTCATTTAATACCCCCCCCAAAATAATAACAACACTTCTTCCTCAAAGTCTTTCCAGATCTTCCTAGCTGATAATGATTAATTCTTGGATTTTTCATAATTCTTTTTTTTGGAATATCACTTTGGTATTTCAAATAATAGCATCATAGGGTTTAGAGGTACAAAGGATCATAGCGATTAATTAGTATAATATCTTCATTTTCTAGGAAATGGAAACTCCAGGGATTGTCCAAGAACACCAAAGAAGTAGATAGAACAGGAATAATTGATGGGAAATACTGCATTTTTCAACATTCTCAGGGCCAGAGAGCAATCAATCATTGGGGAAGTTAATAGAACTTAGTGCTATATCAATCAGACTACCCAGGGAATACCTCACAGAGCTAGACAAAATAATAAAGTTTATTTGGAGGAACAAAAATCTAGAATCTCAAGAGAAATAATGAAAAAAAATAGGAATAAAGGGGGAGTAGCATTTCCAGACCTCAATTTATTCTACAAAGCAATAATCATCAAAATGATTTGGTTCTGATTTTTAAAAAATAACAACAGAAAAAATAGATCATTGGAACAGCTAAGTGTATGAACAACTCAAGAAAATAAATCATTTGAAGAACTCTTTATTTGACAAGAATTGATTGGAAAATTGGAAAGCAGTTGGGCATAAATTGGGTTTATGAGAATAGCTTATACCAAATACTATAATTTCAAAGTAGACATAGGGTCTGAATATTAAATATCATATTATACAGAAGTTAGAAGAGAAGAAAATAAGGTATACTTCATAACTATAGCTAAATGGAAAATGCTTGGCTGTATGAAAGATAGTAAAAAGGTTAAAGAAAAAATGTTAAAATTAAAATATTAATTTTGAATATATGAAGTTAAAATGAGAAGGAATGCGATAAATTGTGAAAAAATATTTTCATCAAATATGACACTGAAAAGAGTCTGATGTCTAAGATGTTTAGGGACCTAATATATACATATACATATATATGTATATACATATATATATATGCATATACATCTATAAAAACAAAAATTATTTTCCAATTGATAAGTGGTCAAAGGAGATGAATAGTTTCCCAAGAACTATAAAATATTAACAACCATTTGAAATATTACTTCATATCACTAATGATGAGTACAAATTGAAGCAACTCTGAGGTTTCACTCAGAAAAATAGGAAAAATAAGAAAAGTTGGAAATTAATTTTAAAGGGGTTGCAGAAAGACAGGCACACCAATACACAGTGAAATTGTTCATTGGTACAATTATTCTGGAAAATTATCTGTGAATGTATTAAGTGACTAAGGGCAAAGACAAAATGGTGGATTAGGGGGCAGCTACCCAGGTGAACTCTCCCAATATTTCCTGCCAAACAACTCTAAACTAATGTCTTGTGCAGCTAGGTGGCACATTGGATAAAGCACTGGCCCTGGATTCAGGAAGAACTGAGTTCAAATCGGGCCTCAGACACTTGACACTTACTAGTTGTGTGACTCTGGGCAAGTCACTTAACCCTCATTGTTCCACAATAATAATAATGATAATAATAATGCCTCAAATCAAATTTTGGAGTGTCAGAGCCAACAAAAAGTCAGGATGAGACATTTTTCTAGCCTAAAAATCTTAAGAGATTGGCAGGAGACATTTGGAACACTGAGATGAAGGTCTGTTCAGAGGTCACACAGAAGGTGGTGGTAACAGTGACTGCAGCAGCAGCTTCAGGAGTTCTCAGGCCAAATACAATAAGGGGCTCAGACAACTGGTCAGAAATAAATTACATGGGACTCTTTGCTGGAATTGGGTACAACTAATGCTGATTGGCAACTGTATTGTTCATATGCTATTCTAGGTTGCAGTTCTAGGACAAAGAGTGGTACCAGGGGTCTGTTACAAAGGAGTAGGCACTCTGCTCAAAGTTCCAAGGCAAAGAGAAGCAGTTTCAGGGGACCAGGGACTTTTCCTTGATAAATACCAGAGTACAGACAGGAAAAGCAGTGACCTTACCTTTCTCATTATCATATACCACCTTGGAAGCACTGAAAATTTATAAAGCCGCAGAACTATCTCTGAAGACAGCAGCATGAAAAAGCCTGAAGCTTGTGATAGTGCCTCCCCATCACAGGATAAGCAGAGTCCAACTTTAATTTAAAGTTCAAAGTCAAGAAATAGGCAGAAAAATGAACAAAAAAATAACTTGACCACAAAAATCTACTACAGTGAAAAGAAAGACTAAGATATAAACTCAGTAGAAGAAAAGATTATAAAAACTGCTACAAGCAAAAGCTTAAAAGAAAAATTCTAATTGGAACTAAGCCTAGTAAGAATTCCTAGAAGAGTTAAAGAGATAAGAGGAAAAATTGGGAAAAGAAATGAGAATGATGCTAGAAAATCACAGAAATAGAATTAACCACTTGATAAAAGTGGCAGAAAAAGTCTTGAAGAAGATAACATCTTAAAAACAGGATTGGTTTTATGGTTAAAGAGGCACAAAAATTCACTGAAGAAAAGAACTCTTTAAAAAGCATAATTGACCAAACAGAAAAAGAGGTATAAAATCTCACTGAAGAAAATAATTCATTAAAAATAGAACTGGGCAAGTAAAAGCTAATGAGTCCATGAGACATCAAGAAACAATTAAAAAGTGAAAATAATTGAAAAAATAAAAGAAAATGTGAAATATCTGATTAGAAAATAAATTAAGGAAAGATAATTTAAGAATTATTGGACTATCTGAAAACCAAGGTCAAAGAAAGAGCCTACATATTATACTGCAAGATAAAATAAAGGAAAATTGCCCTGATAGCATAGATGCAAGAGGTAAAAGAGAAATTAGGAGAATCTACCAATCACCTCTTAAAGAGATCAATAATGAAAACTCCCAAGGATATTATAATCAAATTCCAGAGTTACCAAGCCCAAAAGAAAATACTTTAAGCATCCAGAAAGAAATAATTCACATATCATGGAACCACACACAGAGTCACACAATATTTAGCAACTTCCACATTAAAGGAGGGGAGACTTTGGAATATGATATTGTAGAAGGCGAAGGACCTAGAATTACAACCTAAAATAATCAACACATCAAAACTATGTAATCCTTCAGGAGAGAAATGGATATTTAATAAAATAGAGAATTTTCAAGCATTTCTTATGAAAAGATCAGAACTGAATAGATAATTTGACATTCAAACAGTAAACTCAGGAGAAACATAGAAAGTTAAACATGAAAGAGTAACCATAAGATACTCAATAAAATTAAACTGCTTATATTCTTTTATTGGAAGAAGATAATGTATAACTCCTAATAACTTTATCATTATTAGGGCAGTTAGAAGGAGTGTACATAGGCAGAGGACATGAAAGTGAATTGATCGTGTTGGGACAATTTCCAAGGGAAAAAAAAGAAAGGGTGAAAAACAGGGATGCACTGGGAGAAAGAGGAAAGGAAAGATAGAATAGGGAAAATTTTTCTTATATGAAAGAGGCATGCAAGGAAGAGCTTTTGCAATGGATGGGGAATTAGTGGGATGGATAGCAGGCAATGATTGAACCTCAGTCTCATCAGAATTGGTTCCAAGACAGAAGAATATATATGTGTGTGTGTGTGTGTGTGTGTGTGTGTGTGTGTATGTATACATACACACACATGCATGCACATGTTTGTATATGCATATAATACACACATATTCGGGTGTATATAAAATGTAACTTACCCAATAAGGAAACAAGGGGAAAGGGAAAGGGAAAGGAGAAAGGGGGGATAAAGGGAAGGGCAGATTGAGCGAGGTAGCAGTCAGAAGCAAAATAGACTTCTAAGAGGACCACGATAAAAAGAGAGAGAGAATGAAACAGAAGGTAAAAAGATGGAGGAAATACAGTTAGTAGTCATAACCATGAATGTGAAAGTGAATGTGATGAACTCACCCATAAAACAGAAATAGATAGAATGGATTGGAAAACAGAATCCAACAATATGCTATTTATAAGAGACTCAGGTGAGTTAAACTAAATGGCTAAAGAAGAATTTAGTGTGCTTCAACAGAAGTAAAATAAAAAAGGCAAGGTTAGTAATCATGATCTCAGACAAAGCAAAAGCAAAAAGAGACAATTAAAAGAGAAAATCATTGAAACCACATTTTTTAAAAGGTACCTTAGACAATGAAGTAAAATTTTTTAAAAATTATGGCAAGTTTCTCTGATGAGGGGCACAGTTTTCAAATATATACTGAGTATAGAACTGAGACAAATTTACAAAAATAAGAGCCATTTCCCAATCGATAAATGGCCAAAGTATATAAACAGGCAGTTTTCAGAAGAGAACATCAAAGCTATCTATAATCATGTGAAAAAATACTCCAAGTCACTATTGATTAGAAAAAGGCAAATTAAAACCTTCATACTTATCAGAAATTACAAATGCTGGAAGGGATGAGAAAAAAGTAGGTATACTAATGTACTGTTGGTAAACTAGTGAAGTGGTCTAACCATTCTTAAGAATGATTTGAAACTAGGCCCAAAGCGTTATAAAACTGTGACCCTTTGATCCAGCAGTACCACTGCTAGATCTGTATTCCAGAGGCATTAATGGAAAAGTACATACATGTACAAAGGTACAGCAGGTCTTTTTGTAGCAGCAAAGAATAAGAAATCAAAATGATACTCATAATTGGTTATTGGCTGAACAAGTTGTGACACGGTTGTGATGGAATACTATTGTGCTGTAAGAAATGACAAAAGGGGGCAGCTAGGTGGCGCAGTAGATAAAGCACTGGCCCTGGAGTCAGGAGGACCTGAGTTAAAATCCAGGCTCAGACACTTAACACTTACTAGCTGTGTGACCCTGGGCAAGTCACTTAACCCCAATTGCCTCATACACACACAAAAAAAGAATTTCAAGAAATGACAAAAGGAATGGTTTCAGAAAAACATGGCAAGACCTATATGAATTGATACAAAGTGAACTAAGAACCATGAGATCATTGTGCACAATAATGCAATACTGTAATGATGATCAACTGTGAAAACTTGGCTACTCTGGTCAATACAATGATTCTAGAGAGTTTCAAAGGACTCATTATGAAAAAATACTATCCACTTCCAGATAGAGAACTGGTGAACTCTGAGTTAAAATTGAAGTATAATTCTTACTTCCTTTATTTTTCTGCTCTTTTGGAAATATGAGCAATATGGAAATGTGTTTTGCATGATTTCACATGATAATTGATATATTTCTTGCCTTCTTAGTGGATGGGGGAGGTGGTAGGAGGGAGAAAATTTGGAACATAAAACCTTAAAAGAAAAAAAATTCTTAAAAATATTTTTTTAAAAGAAAGTGACTAAAATGTCTCTTCACTTTGATCCAGAGATATGATTCCTAGGTACAGATGCCAAGTACATCAATGATTTTTTTTAAAGTCTCATGACTTGAAAGTTGTTAGCTTTCAAAATGTCCTGTGCACTAGTAGGGGGAAAAAATCACAATGTTCACAATTGTGTTCACAAATGTGGCCTAAACATGTATTCAAGCCTTAGCTCAGATATTGTGTTCTTTACCATCTAAATGTGTAGTCACCTTAAATTAGAAGCTTTAGCACCACTCTTTGGGCATTAAGCATTTATTAAAGCATACCAGGTATTCTTGTGGAGTTCAAAAAGTTAAGAAAATGCCTATCTAGCCTAGAGTTCCAGCCTGGTTGGGTTCTTCCTCAAGTCCTCCACCACAAGCCTGTTTCAACCATGAACTGCTCTCAGACTGAGTGTGAAAGCTTTTTATAGGTCTGGAACGGAGGTGATCCTTACTCACTGCTTCAAGTTGATTGATTAGAATCATCAACTCCATTGGTTCATTGGACTTGAAGGTAGTCTCATGTTGAGTTCAAAGTCCTTAGCTTCTGAGAACAATACCTGGTTAAGGGCTAGCCAGGTGTGGTTACAATCTAATTAACTTGAAGTAGGCTAATCAGCAAAGTCAATCACTCTCACTTAAGTCAATCAGTTTAGATTAATCTCCAGGTGGGCCTTTGAGTATCTGCCAAATCCCATTATTTTCTCACAATATTTATAAGATATGTGACCCTGGGCAAATTATTTAAACTCTCTGGTCTTCTCTAGAAGGCTCTCTGTTTCCTCATCCAAAGAATGGGAATAGTAATATTTTCACTACCTACCTCATTGAATTACTGCTAGGAAAACTTTTTAAAGAGCTAAATGTAAGCTATAATTTACACACACACACACAAACACACATGTGTGTGTGTATATATATATACATACATATATACATATATACATATATATATATATATATATATATATATTTGCTGAGGCAATTGGGGTTAAGTGACTTGCCTAGGGTCACACAGCTAGTAAGTGTTAAGTGTCTGAGGTCAGATTTGAACTCAGGTTATCCTGAATCCAGGACCAGTGCTTTATCCACTGTGCCACCTAGCTACCCCTAATTTTTATATTATCATCCAATAGAATGAAGTTATGCTTTGGTAGTAGAAGTTCTTCAGGAGTTACTTAACCCAATAAAATCAAAGGTAATTTCACTGTCTCACCTTTATTCTTCTTTAATTGCTTCATGAATGCTTATCTTAAACAGATCTTAGGCAACTGGAGGACTCACCTCTCAAAGGAGCATCAAGCTAGACATATAGTATGTACCTGCAAATATTTGCTGATTGATAGATGGGTGGATTTTTGATCCACTGATTTATAGGTATCACTCCTGAGCAATACTTTCTGTCAAAGCCAAGTAGTCTTGTTCTACGTTGATGCAATCAGTGCAGTGCCAATGACAACCTTGGTTGTTAGAAGGAGTTTGTGAATGTGCTTCTCCTAACAGATATATAGAGAACATTTCCCCTGAAGACCAATCTTTGTAAACAGAAGTATCTTGGTGGGGGGGAAGGAGTGGAGAAAGGGGACTGAGACTTTCCTGACACAGCTAGAAGAGTTAGATTTAAGAGCTCTGCTGTCTCACCTCTCACTTTGCCAGGAAGAAACAATAACGTGAAATAACAGCCTGTGAAAGTGCATGGCAGTTCCTAAAAGAAGAGACTTAGGGTGAGTTATTGCTGTTCTAGATGGTGTTTCATAGTTTCTGACAGTATGAAGCTTGCTTTAAGGAAAGAAAAAAAAAGCCACCCACAATATGTCTGGAGTTAATATGTATTTTTCCACCAGTCACAGTGTGGGAGGTTCTCTGTTTATGTAATTATTTCTTTCAAAAATACTTAAATAGACATGAGCAATGGAGTGAAATTGCATGTGGAATATTCAGATGACATTGTATCTGTCACACTTAGAGGCTTTTTTCTTAGAAAAACTGAGGTGTTTTTTTTTATTTTCTCACTTGAATAGAAATGCATATTGTAGGTGGTTCAGAAGTTGCCTCTAAGTACTGCTCACAATACTGGCATTAGTCTTGATGAATTATCTTAATTAACCATGCCAAAAGGCCAACAAAGGGCTCTGTTTGTCAAGGAGAGTTGAGGTAAGCACTGTGCTAGAAGAAGGGGTTTCGGCGCCATCACCTAACAAGAACAGAGGCAGCCAGGTGGCATAGTGGAAAGAGCACTGACCCTGCAGTCCAAAGGAAATGAGTTCAAATCTCACCTCAGACACTTACTAGCTGTGTGAACCTGGGCAAGTCACTTAACCCCAGTCCCTTTAAACATTTGGGGCTATCTCTAGTCATCCTGATGTATATCTTGTCACTGGATTCACATGGCTCTGGAGGAGAGAGTGAGATTGGTGACCTTGCTAACCCTCCCTCACTTAAAGCTAAGTCAGTGCAAGTTATGACACCACTCTGATGTCATTGTCCTCTTTGAGAACAAAGGAGAAACAGGTAGCTAGCTAATGAGAGCAAGAGACCATAGGCAGAGCCTGGCCAACTGTTTATAGACCTCTGGTTATGTATGTGAAACAAATACTTTGGCTCACTGCTTCTAGACAGGGACTTAAGGGAGAGTGGGAGAAGTGTTGAGATGAGATTAAGTATGGGAAAAAAGTGAAATGGGATTTTGCAGGTTATTCATTTCATATTTTATAAGTTTCATTGATCTTTTCTCTCCTCTAGGAGTTAGTGAGAAGAGAAGCATTCTGGGTCCACCTTCTTCTTGCTTTAAGGCTGATTTTAAACATAGTGTAGACAATGGTATAGGTTTATGTTCCAGACAAAACCTTACAAAGGGATTCCACCCTGCAGGTCACTATACCAGAAACACACTTCATGTGTATCCTAGGGGCCTCCTGATTTAAGCAGGTCAATGAATTCTATAACCAGCAAGCACTGAGTGAATCAATAAGTATTTGCTAAACATTTACTGTATACTAGGCACTGTGCCAATCACTGGAGAGGTTCGGATGGTAGTGACTATAGCTATGGACTGGATTGGACCTATTTTCTGTGACCTGAGCATTGCATCTTTCATGGTCACCCCATCCTCCTGTCTTGACTAAAATGTGCACTTTTCAAATATTTAATTTAGTTAAAAGGGGACATTTTAGAATCAAGTAAATTTATATTTTTTTAAGAGAAGAGGGAAACAATAACTAGTTTTCTACTATTAGAATAAGAGCATGGAGTTCTTCGTTAGGCTGACTATCACCTTGCAATATAGACAGCAGGATTCTGAAGGGATGCATGGTACCCTTAGTTAGTAATTTTTAGTCTAAAGATTTGCAAAAAAGTAAAAAATGATGTTGCATTGTCCACTGAAGTTACCTTTTCATGGAAAAATCCAATACTGTCACTTAAGTCAAAGGCTAACAAACAAGAAGGAATGTACATGTCACTGAAGAAGTTACCAAGTTATCATTGCCTTGTCACTGCATCCTAAGCATCACTGGGCTTTCACACTTGACTTTTTACTAAAATCTCCACTATGTATTGTCTCTCCCTGTTAGAATATGAACTCTTTGAGAGAAGAGACTGTCTTGCTTTTCCATGTGTGTTTACAGCACTGCACATAGTAAGCACTTAAATGCATTTTCATTCATTAATAAATATAATGAACACCTGAATGAGGAAGGGGGACTTTGAAAATAGAAGCTTAAGAAACTTGTATCTTGATGTTGAAATTTATCTATTTCTTTTATCTATTCATAGATTCATTTATGTAACCAATATTAGCTATTTACTATAAAGTTCTACATATATAAATTTGCTATATACTATATATAACAAATGGCAAATTAATACTAGATTTTATTTATATATCTTTATCTATATCTATTTCTGATCTATATCTATATCTAGCTAGCTCCAGCTCTATCTATGTCTATCTATATCTATATCATCTATATATAAAATCTACTATATACAGGTCAATTTAGTTAAATTCAGTTAACATTTAAGCACCTTCTATATACAAGGCACCTTTTGGCAATGATTAAGTAAAGGCTTATGATATTAGTAAAGGTCCTCAATGAGCCTTTGGAAGGGGTGAGGAGAAGGGATACTCAATATACAGAGCTAAGTAAACACCAAATGTATGCCAAGTTAAAGTAATTTCAAGAAGGAGAAAACACATATGTCCCAGGGGATCACAAATGGCCTCATTTAGGAGGTAGCTCTTGAGTTGTGCTTTAATGGCAGCTACGGATTTTAAGAGATGAGGAGAGGAGGCAATACATTCAAGGCATATAAGATAGCCTGTGCAAAGGCATTGAGATAAGAGATGACTTATTTGTGGGAACAGAAGGAATCCCAGTTTTACTAGAATTGGGAGCACTTTTCAGGGAATTTATGAAATAAGCCTGGAAAGTTAGGTGGGAAGCTAATTATGGAGGACTTTTAAATGCCTGCCTGAGTATTTTATGTTTTATATTATAAACAATGGGGAGCCACTGAGGAACTTGAACAGGAAAGTGACATTGTTAGAACTGTTTTATGAATATAAGTTTGGGAACTAAATGGCGGATAAATTAGAGAAAGGAATGGCTTAAAAGAGAAAGACCAATTAGTAGTTCAATTAGATTCAACAAACATTTATTATGCAATGTACTGTACTAGAATGTGGGAGATAAGAAGATAAATAAAGCGAAGTTCCTGACCTCAGACCAAAAATATAGTAGAGACAAGACAGAAATATGATAAAAATTAGACTGTGAAAAGTGCATAAGAGGAGTAAAAATGCTATGAGATCATGTTCTGAAAAAAATATTTGATCTGGAAAAGAAGGAATTGTAATCATAGAAGACTTTATGGAGGAAGTGGCATTTAAGCTGGACCTTGAAGGATGTCAATATTCTGATATTGGAAGACCATTCCAAGTACAAGAAAAGCTTAAACAAAGACGCCCAAAGTATGAAAGTATGGGGGGGTGGTGGTAATTGGGCATACACAAAGAGGTCTAGTTTGGCTAGACCATGGAGTATATGGTGGAAATTACCATAATATAAACTCAGGAGTATAAGATGGAGTTAGGGTATAAACTGGCTTTGCCCTGAGAATTTATCACTTTGTTGGGAATTAAAGGGCACCCATTATTATCAATCTCACAGATTCCTACATTCAAATGGCAAGACTCGGTAATTTGCTGGGTATGGAGCTTTTGGATATTAGTATGGTTTGTAGGTATTGTAAAGACTTGAATACCAATATCTGCACGACTCATTCCTGATAATAAATAAATTTTTCTATCTGTACAATGGAAGCCTTCATCAACATCTTATTCTGATACCTGCGTTCTTTTTTTTTTTTTGACAGAACTGAAAATTGATTTTTAATTATAATTACAACTATGGACACAGGGTGGGGAATGGGACAAGAGCTAGATTGTCCGTGGGTTTGTGTTGTGCTGAAGGTCTGCTCAGGGGCTGGGGCTCCGGGCCCAATGCCAAGCTCTTTCTAGGAGGTTCTCAGCCTTGGGGCACTCTGGGAAGGCAGCAGAGCCTTTTTATTGCAGGAGAAGTAGTAGGGTGACTCTTTTAAACATAGTGTTGTTGTTGCTACTGCTGCTTCTTGGTGGCTGCCTTCCTGGCCAGGTCCTTGGCCTTCTCAGTTGCTGCCAGAGCAGTTTCCTTTGCCTTCTCAGTTGCTTCCTTAGCTGTTTCAACGAGTGTCTTAGAAGGAACTTCAACTTGCAGTTTGGCCAAGATGTACTCAAAGCCTTTGATGGTCTTGGTCACATTACCTTTGAGTCTAGCTAGGCCAAACTCCTGTAGAGCTCTGGAGACCCCAAACAAACTGGAGGAGACCCAGGCCTCCCGTCAGATTTCAGTCCAACCACTGTTTTCAGGGTCCACAATAGAGTCTTCGAGGATATACACTGAGTGGGCTGAGTGTCCCAGCCTGTTGGACTTTGTGAGCAGCTGCCTGGACAGCAGCTTCTGGTCAGGAGTCACCTCCTGGTGCACGAACTGCTCTGTCAGCACACGCTTGCTGCATGGGTTGGGGTAACGTTGCCAGAAGGAAGCAAACACTTGGTCCCAGAAGCTCCGGAGCACGTTCTGCCCCAGAAACTACATAACCATCGTCCCGGCGGGGGTCGGGGTCAGGGCAGCGTCAGGGGGCGTACAGCATGGAGGGGGGGATAGGGGTAGGGAGAGAAGGGTCACCGGGTTCGTGTTCTTAGTCACCGTCCCACAGAAGCCGTCACCGCCTCCATCCCCACAGCTGCCGCCTCTGCTTCCGCCATGAGGGGGTGTCCGTGATGCCTGCATTTTTATTTTTTTAGTGAGGCAATTGGGGTTAAGTGACTTGCCCAGGGTCACACAACTAGTAAGTGTCAAGGGTCTGAGGTCGGATTTGAACTCAGGTACTCCTGACTCCAGGGCCGGTGCTCTATCCACTGCGCCACCTAGCTGCCCCTGCCTGCATTCTTAAAAATGATTCCAGGAAAATAAAAGTTCTGTCAGGTTTTGCCAAGATAGAAAACCTTGACTTGTGAGCCTCACACATGTAAGTTTCTATGTGCACAAACTCATTATCAGAAAGTTGACCACCAGATAATGATATCTATCTATATAGATCTGTCATCTATCCATCCATCCGTATATGTATCATTTATCTTTTTATCATGTATCAATCAATCAATATATCATCTATCTGTCTGTCTAGCCATACCAACTCAGAAAATTAGCTAATAAGAAAAAAAGGCATTTTGTGATCTGTGATGGTGAACAATGTATCCACACTGATAAAAGCGTAAGTCCTTGAAAGATTGAAGTAAGTTTGAAGAAACAAAAGGGGGTAGGGTAGAATGGGAATGGGAAGAGAATCGTTTGCAGTGATTGAAATTTAAAGGAAAAGCAGATCTAGATATAATGAAAATGCAACACAAAACTATCCACAGAAGGAGATAGGAATAGAAACTCAGGGTTGGCATCTAATTCTAAGTTTACCATTGATTTAGCCACCCCTCACCCCTGTAAAATATAAACTCCTTAGAGAAAAAGACTTTTTCATTTTGTCTTTGTATCACCTGGCGCCTAACCAATAACGTGCACAGAAGAACCTTAATAAATCCAGTTGGGTTGGATTGGATTGGATTAGCCTTGCTGTGTTCTGCATACAGTAGAAATTTATCATCATAAGAGCATAAGATTTAGACCTAGGAAGCTCCTTTGAGATTATCTAGTTTTTCCCCTTCATGTTACATATATACAGAGAAGTAATGGAGCTAGCATCTAAATCTAGAGCCTCTGACTCCCAACCCAGCTGACCACCAATGAAGAATTCTGTTCACTGTATTATGGTTCCTCCTCACCTAATGAACGTTTGTTGAATGAATGAGTGATTAAATGACCCTATACAAATCCTTATTCAGCCTGTACTAATTTTCTCAATGCAGATCGATAAGATAATGAAAGAAAAGCATATTGCACAATGTAGGTATGCATATGAAAGGTTAATATGGTGCTTAATCAGAGATCTCATTCTCTCTTTCATTCTCTGACTCACCTCCCACCTTAAATTCCTCTACCACTTGTCTCTACCACTGTTTTGCAATATGTTGCCTTTTTTGTTAGTGATTTTTTTTCACTTGTGTATATAGGTCTTATCTTCTCAGATTGTTTTCTCCACAAGTCAAGAAAAAAGGTTTTACTCTTCTTTGTATTTCTTACAGTGTCTAACACCATGACTTGCACATTCGTGGTGATCGACAAATATTTGTTGTTTGATTGAAAAACATAATCCGGTCTGCTAAGAAAGGTGGTGAGACAGCAGTACCCAGCTGAGTGTTGATGTCAGTCTCCCTGGGCCCTGGTCCAGTTGGCTCATGGTGGGATCCTGGGACTGAATTTTCAGTTGCTGCCTGAGCAAAAACCAGAGGGCACAGAAGGGAGGGGGGGATGTAGTTGGCACATTTTCAAAAAAAGATGTATGCAACTACTTGGGGGCCAAACAATCTCCCTCAAACTTTGAATCGCTTCTGATATTTTGGCAAATCATTTTGCCTCTTTATTTCACCTGGGAACTACACACTTTTGGCTTGCCGATACTTATCTAATTATTAGAGTTATTAGTCCTAAAGAAAGCTAAGATGAAGAGGTGACTGCTCAGCCCTGCTACCAAAATATCACAATTCACACAGTGGAGTTTTATTCTCGTATTTATTTACAGTGCTCTTTTATTAATTTCAAAGGGGGCTGCTTATTGCTTTAGCAGAAATGACAGAAGCCTTCTGCACCAGTGGGGTTCCAATTCTGAGTTCCTGGATCCATGCAAAGACAGTTTGGTTTAAATATTCATATGAAGTATACCCATGTTCTTTTCCATTGCTGCCAAACCCATTAAGAGATCACAAATCAGTGCTGAACAGTCACACAGCTCCCTATTTACTGTTAGATGGCAAATTATTACTAATTAAGCTTTGTACAGTTATGGTACAAATTAAACTAGTTTATTGCCCAAACTACAGTTTTGTCTGAATAATGAATACCAGACATTACCTTTTAGTAGAGTGAGCTGGGAGCAGGCACATAGTTGTGACCTTATGATTATTTACCTTTTTTGGTATTATTTTTTGCATAGTCTCATTCATGCTACCCTAATGCAGAATCTAATAGTCATACTAAGTAGATGAGGACAAGGAGACAGAACAATTTCAGGAACCAAGTTCTTTTTTATTTAACATCCATTAATAAAGATAGAAAATGAATTTGGAGTCTTTCAGGTTTCCAGTTATTTTGATTCTTCTAGGAGAAAATGAGAATTAGATTTTATTTTTTTGAAATGTGCTCTTCCCAATCCCTACCTCCCAACCCTGACCTTTTAACTTGCAAAACTACCTAATGTTGTTGGTAAATATCATTTTTTAAAGATGAGTGGAACCAGTTAAAGGCGGTCTGTGCCCAATATTGAGCGTTTAAAGCCATTTCTAAAATTAAGCTGCATGTCACATCAATCGCTTCAATCCTAATTAGCAGCAATTACAGAGTTTTGTATCATTCATTATGTAATGTGGATTAATTCCAAAAATGTTTCATTGAAAAAAATGCTTCGGTGTTAATTAATTTCTTACAGTCAGAAGGAACGTTGTGGTTTTGTCACAGCTGTGACTTCGGGGTGGGGCGCAAAGGGATGGGGGTGGGGAGGGAGAGATGGGGAGGACAATAGATATATGTGTGTATGTGTGTGTTCTTGAAGGGTAGTAATGTTACTTTCTGTTTTTGTATTTTGATATTCAGTACCTTAAGAACTTATTTCTGATAACCCATGTTATCAAAATCAAATCAGGGAGCAAAACGGCAAAGGTTTGGAAAAGCATAACTCATCACTTTAATATTCATTCATTCATTCATTCATAGCCATATAATAGGTGCCTAATATTTACAAGGCATTATGCTATTTGGGGAGATTTAGCAGGCTTTGCTCCTGTATAGTTTACAATCAGTATGCATGCCTAAATATTCAAGAATACAAAATCCATTGCAACTTGCCATATGGATAAAGAACTGGCCTTGGATCAGAAAGATCTTGTTTCAAGTCCTGCCTTAATGCTTACCAACTACCTATCACTGGGCAAGTCTCTTACTTTTCAGGGGCCCAGGTAACTCAGGTTTCTGCTAGCATGATATTTACTCTTTGAAAACAGATATTGTCTTTCTCATATTTGAAACCCTAGTACCTAATATAAGTTCATAGCATATAGTACTTGTTGAATGATGAATTGGTTAAGTTGTAGATGAGTTATTGATCTATATTGGTGGTGGAAATTTATTGAGCAGACATTTCTAGCACCAATTAAATTACAGGTCTGGGACAGTTAACAAAAGCAACAACAATTACACTTACAATGTAGAGTTGAATAACCTAACAGCTATTTATACCACAGAGAATTACTGGGATATATCATGAAAACACATTATGCTTGAGGGCAGAGACATTTTTTTGAGTGTATTTGTAGCCCCAGGACTTAGCACAGTGCCTACTACTATTTAGAATCTGAAATAATTTTTCATGCTATCTTTGTAGAAGAGGTAGGAGATGTGAAATGGATAATAGTATATAGTTCAGTAGGTTTGGAAGCAATTGACTTACTGGACTAGAAAAATGTTAATTAATGTCAACTTGGAAGACAGTATCTGGTAGAGTATATCAAAAGTATTGACTCTGTCAGACATTTTTCTCAGGGACTTAGATCAAACTTTTCAGATGACACAGAAACTGGAAGGGATATCTGACATAAGTAAAAGTATCTGGATCCAAAAAGATGTCAAATAAGCCAAAATACTGATTTGACAAAGCTCCTATGGATCTGTCAAATTATCATTGTATTCTGTCAATCATCAGTCCCTTCAGTCTCATCAGTGTCTTCGATGACACAGATCGCAACCCATCCAGGCCTACTCATACCGAGCCGTTCCTGTCTGAGGTCCAAAAAGTTCACTACAATAGTTATACCCCATGTTATGGGGGTCCTTGCTTGAGTATTCTTGATAGCACAAGGATATTAATGTAATATGTGGAATGTCCTCTGGTTGCCCCTTACTCTTGCCCTGTCACTGGCCTCTCTTCTTTTTGGATCATGTATTTCTTTGATCTGGACTTTGCCCTTGATGTCCTTCATGATTGTGGCACATAGCTTCGGTGAGTATATTTCTCTTTGTCTTATACTTCACTTAATATTAATGACCTGAGGAGTAGTGATGCAATGAAATGGGAAAGAAAAAGAAAAATCTCTTCAGGGATTAGCAGAGTGGAAAGAAGACTGGATTTGGAGTTAAAGGACCTGGATTAAAATCCCAGCTCCATTACTTACCACCTCTGGGAGATTTGTCAAGTCATTTGACCTAACTGGGCCTTAGCCTTCTCTTTGGTAAAAAGCGGGGCTTGGACTAAATGATGTCATGCAACTATGTATATTCTTTGACTTAGCAAGACCACTAAGTAGGCATATACTCCAAGCAGGTCAAAGACAAGGAGACATTCCAATATATGCAGAAATATAGTACCAATTTTTTCCAATAGCAAAGAATTATGGTTTTGAGGTTTTGTGGCCCAAAAGACATATTAGATTTGTTTTGTTTGGAGTTATACAAATGAATAGAGACAATGGATGGAAGTTACAGCTAGATCTAGATTTTTATTTTAAAACATATTGTAGAGTTATAAAAGACTTGAGCTCCCTCAGGGAATATTGAGTTCCCAATACCTGAGGTCTTTATCAAATGGAGTCTTGATGATCATATATTTAGAATGTTGTAGATGAGGTTTAGGTAGGGGTTAGACTAAATACCATTCAATATCACTTATTTCTTTGTAAAGTCTGTTGGAAGAAAATAATTTCAAGCTGATAAATAAAGGAAAACTTCCTGAAAAGTAGTGTCATTTGACTTGAGTCTTGAAAGATGGGTAGGATTTTCAAAGAGAAAGTGGGAGAAATACTTATAGCAATATATCTTCTTCTCATTAGGGAGCAAACCTACTGAAATCCTCAGACTTTCAGGTATTCTCTGATGTCACAATGTTAGTTAAAATAGGAAGGCAGATTTCAGAGTCTTTAGCTGGTGTGGTGCTTGATTTCAACTCAATATGAAAAATTATACATATAAGCCTCCAAGGATAATTTTTGCGTTTTTCAATCACATTAAATCTACATTAAAATTGTAGATTCAATCACATTAAAAATGTAGATTCAAAGAATTAAGAAACTTTTCGTTTTGGGGCAGCTATGTGGTGCAGTGGATAGAGCATCGACCCTGGAGTCAGGAGGACCTGAGTTCAAATCCGGCCTCAGACACTTAACCCTTACTAGCTGTGTGACCCTGGGCAAATCACTTAACCCCAATTGCCTCACCAAAAAAAAAAAAAAGAAAAAAGAAAAAAAAAGAAATTCTTAGTTTGGTTGCTAGCTTGTTTAAACAAATACCCTATGCCCACTCTCAACTTAATTCTTCATGTTTTGAAATATTGAATATTTCAATTATAAAGAACATTAAAGTTTGTGCAGCCTAACACATTATCTTATCAGAGAGGAAACTGAAGCTTGAAGAAGAGAACTAACAGCCAGATCTAACTCCAAATTCAATTGTCTTTCCATTATTCTCTGCTCCTCCCATTCTAATTTTATATTTAATACAATTAATTATCTTAAACCTATCTTCTTTTGTTCCTATCCCTTTGCCTGAAATGCTGTAGCACTCTTCCATACTTTATAAAACCTCTTCAGCATATTGTGATAATTTCACTTTGGAAGAAAGAAGTGAACATATAGTTAAGATCTGAAATCTATTCAGAGAATCTCTCAACTCTGTGTACATTTGAAAACTGTCCTTTGTTTTCTATTATAGAGCCTAGTATAGTTCTTTCCCTTTTAGATTAACTACAAGGAATTTCTTGAGAGTTCAAATTCAGGTAAAACAAAGCCTAGTTTTATTTCTCCATTGTGCTGAAAAGACAGAAAATAAATGAAGTGGGGATTTTTTTTTTTATTTTCCTGATCCTAGGCCACATACAATAGATTGTGAAAAAAAAGTCTTTGACAAAGTATAAACCCATTTGTGTATAAAAAAAAAAGCAAGCATGGGCATAAAATGACTCCCCCCCCCCAATCTCAGTAGTATTTTTTTCCAGTTACATGTAAAGATAGTTTTCAACATTCTTTTTTATAAGATTTTGAGTTCTCCCTTCCTCTCTTTCCTCCATCTTCCCCAAGACAGCAAGCAATCTGATATAGGTTATATATGTACAATCACTTTAAACATATTTCCATATTTGTCATATTGTGAACAAAGAATCAGTACAAAAGGGAAAAACCTCAAAAAAGGAAAAACAACAACAAAAAGTAAAAATACTATAGTTCAATCTGCATTCAGATTTCACAGTTCTTTTTCTGGATATGGGGAGCATTTTCCATCATGAGTCCTTTGGAATTGTCTTGGATCATTATATTGCTGAGAAGATCTAAGTCTTTCACAGCTGATCATCACACAATGTTTATTAACAGTGTGCAATGTTCTGGTTCTGCTCACTTCATTCAGCATCACTTAAGTCTTTCCAGGATTTTCTGAAATCTGCCTGCTCATCATTTCTTGTAGCACAATAGTATTCCATTACATTCATATAACACAATTTGTTCAGTCATTCCCCAATTGATGTGATCCCCTCAATTTCCAATTCTTTGCCACCACAAAGAGAGTTGCTGTAAATATTGTTGTACATGTGGGTCCTTTTCCGTTTTTTATGATCTCTTTGAGATACATACCTATTAGTAGTATTGCTGGGTCAAAATAACCTTTTAAAATGTGATATAAAATAATATATTTAAACCCAATTAATATATACAATGGGAAAGTAATAGAAACTTTCCTAGTAAATACAGGAATAAAGCAAAGGATACTCTTTTATTCACTTTTATTTGGCATAATTGTAGAAATTCCAGCAATATCAATAAGAAAAGAGGCACAAATAAACAAAAGTAAAGAAACAAAACTATCACTTTTTTCTTATGACATGCTGATTCACTTAGAAAATCCTAGAAGATCAAAAAGGAAACTAATACAAATAATTACTTCAGTAAAGAAGCAGGATGTGAAAATCTTGAGCTATATATTTTGACTCCTGCCATTTCCATTTTTAAGATTTTCCTTTCCTTCTAGCAGGCATTCTTTTCAACTTGGGTCTATAGCCCAGTGCTACTTTGCATTACATACATACATACATACATACATATTTGTGTACATATACACACAAATGTACACAATACATATATACACATGTGTATATTTCTACCATCCAGAATTAGTCTGTTAAATTGGAATCTTCTGTGCTTGTTTGCAGTTTCTTTTGTTGTTGTGGAGTCATTACAGTTGTATCTGACTTTATGACCCCATTTGGAGTTTTCTTGGCAAAAATAATGGAGTGGTTTGCCATTTCCTTTTCCAGCTCATTTTACAGATGAGGACACTGAGTCAAATAGGGTTAAGTGACTTGCCCAGGGTCACACAGCTAGTAAGTTTCTGAGGCCAAATTTGAACTCAGAAAGATGAGTTTTCCTAATTCCAAGTCTTATGCTCTATCCACTCTGTCACCTACTTTCTCCAACTCCAATAGATTATGACAAAAACAAAAACAAAAACAAAACCTGTAATCTTCAGATCACCAATACAATAGAAAGGCACTTCTTAAAAGTGCTTTTTTATATCAAGGAAGTAAGTACAAGGCAGAAAAGTCATAAGCCAATTCTTGTGACTTGATATGTTAAATTCTCTTCATTTCTATTCTGCTTAGAAATTCAAGAAAGAGTTGTCAGTAATAATTTCCTGAGTGATTTTTAAAAACCTGTGATTCTCCCCTTATTAGTTTTAATAAAGAGTCACTGCTCCCTAAGCTTGCTTGGAAAATTATTACCTATCAGCAAGACAGAAGACATACACATGAGGTATTGACAGCAGGAGAAAGTAAGGTCCCTTATGGTGGCTAAGGACAGGAGACTTACTTAAAATGGAGAGAGACAGAGACAGAGACAGAGACACAGAGAGAGAGAAAGACAGAGACAGAGACACAAAGACAGAGCCAGCCCCAAACTGCATTCATTTTGAAGCTCCAAACTCTACTGAAGTGTTGGAAATTAATTTACCTGAAACAAATTCAGAGCACATGATTTGATCCAATTTCAAGAACTCATAGACCCAGAGAAGTTTACCTTAAAGTAGTAAAAATGACCTTAAAGTTCTTTCAGTACAGTTTACTCCTTCAATAAATAAGGAAAGTAAATCCTGAGCAAAGAATGATTTGCCTAAGGTCATGCAGCTTGTAAGTAACATAACCAAGAATAGAATAGTGATTTCTTTGTTTGTTTCCTATGAACTGATTAAACCTGAGGAAGAGATAAAAACATGTTGATGTCTTTTTATTTTTAATAAAGACTCCATTTTGGTTGAACCAAATCAATAAAGGTTTTCGACTGATCTTTGGGTTTTCATACTATTTGAATTATCTGAATAGATATCTCCTCCTGTCAAATATAAATATTTCCTTATAGTTAATGAATGAGCCACAGACTTTGGGTACACAAGATTCCTCACTCCCCATTTTCACTCATGAAAAACAATGGCTGGGGATGAAATAATAATATTTTCTCAGAAATATAGAGATGTCTTCCTTATCTTCACCACTTTTATACACATCTTGAGTCTTCAGCAAAAATACAATAAATTTTTTAAATAAAAGCTCAGGGGCAACTAGGTGGCGCAGTGGATAAAGCACTGGCCCTGGATTCAGGAGGACCTGAGTTCAAATCCAGGCTCAGACACTTGACACTTACTAGCTGTGTGACCTTGGGCAAGTCACTTAACTCCAATTGCCTCACTAATAAATAAATAAATAAATAAATAAATAAATAAATATTTTAAAAAAGCTCATATTTATATGTGAGTTTTAAGGTTTCCAAAGCATTTCTCCATATAACACCTTTTTTGATTGTCACAATGGCTCTGCTAGGTAATCCCATAACTGTAAGTCCCATGTACTTTTGACTGCCCCAGGCTGTTTTTCTCATATATTAAATACTTTATGGAGATAAAAACTCTGTGTTTTATCCTTAATATGGTCGCATAATTAAATAGAGAGGTTATGATGCAAAACAGGATATTTTGCTCTCTAGGGCAAATATAGGGTTGCCACCTGGAAAAACACCACCCAATGGACCAAAGGATCTACAGGGAAAGCAGTTCACCAATAAGTCACTCTGTGTGAAGCGTGATTAACAAAGGAGAAAGAAAGACAAGCTGACCATTTGGGCTAAAAAACAACAGGGAGAGGATATGTAACAAAGCCCAGAATCTTCTCTACTGCTATGTTACTGAAGCTATGGATGATGGCACTACTTGTCAACAACCTATTCATTTCAGAATCTTTTTTTAAAAACCATCTTTGAAATGAAGAAATCATCTCAATTCTGAGGGTCACTTTTCAGGAGGAAGAAGGAAAGATATGGAAAAATGATTCAGGTTTCAAAAGCTTATGGGCGCAACTTAGAGCTGCATGTGGTCAAACTGCTATTGACGCTTGAGAGTTTCCAATTGCTGGTAATAGACTGGAAAAAAAAGATAATGTGTTTGATCGATCAGCATGAACAAATTTCATTTAGGAGATCAATAACAGTTTATACTTGACAGAGCTGAGGGACCACATTTATTTTTCCCTTTGATTGAATAAATGTTTTCAATGGAACTGCAAATGTAAAGCAATCCTAACCATTTCTTAACTTGAGGCAGAGCTCCTGCTACCGTGTTATTGCAAGCAACATGTATTTAAAACTAATATACAGTAGAGTGGATAGCCAGGGGCTGAAGCAGTTGAATGAAACTAATGTACAGTTTATTAAAACATAACACATTGTAAGGGTAGGATTTGGTTTTCTTGATTCCCAGTACTGTGAAAAACAGAAGAGAGACATCACATTTTACAGTCCCACTCTTTGCGTGTTTTGTGAGGGTTATTTTTTTTAATTCTTTATACTAAGAAGAAATCCTTCAACCTGTCAAAGAATGAAAAAGGTACAAGTAAAAGAAATCAAACACTTGTGACAAATCACATAGTTCAAATATAAGCCAAACCATGTTACCAGTTCCCTTTTCAGTGCTTAGCACAACTGTATTATTTGTACCATAATAAACTTCCTCATATATGTTCTAAGGATCTCTTTATTATAAAGAAGCTCCCCTATCAAGGTCTCTGTAACTATAACTCCAGCCATGCAATTGTGGAATAGCTGGATCACCTATCCAAGACAGCTCTGCTGCTGAATAATTTTCAGCAGAAATGTCCTTCTATTCCATTTCAGGAGTTAAATCTGACTATGATTTGTGTTAAATGTTGTGCAGAAAGAAGCCCCTATTCCTCTTGATATTCAGGGGGAAACAGAACCTTAGGAAGTCAGAAAATATATCCTGCTGACATGACAAGAACTGAACAAAAAAAAATGCGATTTTTTTTTCAGAAACCCAGAGATCTATCCTTTTTTCTCTCTTCATTTACACTTTTGGTAATCTCATGAGCTCTTATGGATTCATAAACTTATCGGCTTTAAGATTTAGAATTGGAAGGGCCCTTAGAGGACATGGAATCCAAGCTCCTTATTTTATAGATGAGGAAACTGAGGCTTAAAATGGGACGTAATTCAAATGATTACTCCCAAAACTACATATTCATCCCTCATCACCAGCCTGACCTCCAGTTTTATATTTTCTGCTGTATATTAGACATCTCTAACTGAATGTCCTCTGGGCATCTCAAGTTCGATATAGCCAAAACAGAATTCATTATCTTTCCTCCTAAGCCAGTCACTACTCTTAACTTCTCAATTTCTGTTGTGAGTGACACTATTATTCTTAAAACTCAAATTCACAAACTCAGTCATCTTTGATTTTCCCCTCTCTATCATTTACTATAATTAATCAGTCGCCAAATCTTGTACATTCTAATGCTTCAGCATCTCTCATATGTATCTCATTTTCTTCCCTCATGAAGCTACTCAGGAACTTATCACCTTTTGCTTGGACTATTGTAGTAAATGCCTAATTAGTCTCCCTGACTCCAGGTTATCCAAACTCCAATAAATTCCTAAAGCCCAGGCCTGTTATTGCTGTTTTCTTTAGGATAAAATACAAATTCCTTTGCTTGGCATTTAAAGTCCCTCACAATATCTCTCCCGCCTGTTTTTTTTTGGCCCATGTACACATTATTTCCCATTATGAATTCTTTCTTGATCACTCTAGTTATCAGTTATCCCCTCTCTATGTATTTATTTTATATTTATCTTGTTTTTATTTATCAGTGAATATGTACCACGAGAGCAGGGCATAATGCCTGAAAGATAGTAATTAATGAATGCTTATGGATTGACTGAGATATCAATTATATCTTCAGTTTTACTCAAAAATATTAGGGCAGGCATTATATATTTCTGCTTAACTCATCTTCCAGCTGAAGGATGTAGGGTTTTGAATTTAAGTAGAGAACTGATAGACAGTATTATCTTTTTCATTTAGTCATTCCCCAAATATTTATTAAGCAAGAGTATAGAGCACTGTGCAAAGCACTGGATGAGAATATAAATTCTAAATAATATGCTCCTTCCCATGAGGGAAATAAGACATATATAATTATCTAGAATACACAATATTATAGAATAAGTGTATCAGGGATACAGAAAACAAAGTTCTAAGTAAGAATATCATTCCATCTATGGGGACAGCTAGATGGCAAAATGGATAAATCACTAGCCCTGGATTCAGGAGGACCTGAGTTCAATCCGGCCTTAGAAATTTGACACTAACTGTGTGACCCTGTGCAAGTCACTTAACCCTCGTTGCCCCACAAAAAAAAACAAATAAACATCATTCCTTGTTATATGATTCATTTCCCGTCAGACTTTGGGAAGCCTGGATTCTAGTCTTGACTTTTCTGTTCAATTAATTTAGAAAAGTTAGTTCATAGGATAGTCATAGGAAGAATGAGCTCCAAGAAACCTTAAAGGACATGCAACCATGTCCTCTTCACTATACAGACAGGACATTTTAGCCCAAGGAGGTAAACTTGCCTAAGGTCACATAAATAGCAACTAGCAGGGCCAGGATTTAAATCCAGTTTCTCTGATTTCTAATCCAATGTTCTTTTTTGTTTTTTGTTTGTGGGACAATGAGGATTAAGTGCCTTGCCCAGGTTCACACAGCTAGTATGTATCAACTGTCTGAGGCCAAACTTGAACTCAGATCCTCCTGAATCCAGGGTTGGTGCTTTATGCACTGCACCACCTAGCTGCACCCTCCCCCCAAATGTTCTTTCCATTACACTGCCATGGCTCTCTTCTCTTCCCTTCAGTTTTCTCAGCTACAAAATGAGGGGTGGAGAATAGTTAATGAACTTTAGAATTCCTTCCAGCTCAATCTTTTAATGATTCTGTGATTGCAGGAGCTAAACTACTGCCTTTGCAGTAGTCATTTTCCCCAGTTTCTTACAGCACTTGACTAGTACCAATTTCTGTACAATGTCCTCCTAGATTATTCATGATTATAGAAATAATGCCATCACTAATATATGCCTTATTTCACGAAGATGCTTTGGCAAAACTTGAAGTAACAGAAACTGAGACATTTTAAGTAAATGTTGTCAATTAAAATTTCTCTTGGACAAAACATTTTCCAGGTAAGGAGATTTTTTCCTCCTCTGAACAATAGGTAAAAAGTGCTTCCTCGCCTTTCCCCTTCCCCAAAGGGTTAGAGTTGTAAAGGACTATAATTAAGTTCTTAGTGACATAGGTGACAAATTTGCCCAGAGATGTGGGGGAAATGCCAAGGGAGGGGGGATGTGCAGCTTTGCTTCCAGTTCCAGACGCATCTGCTGGTTCTCCCGTTCTCCAGCGTGTGCCTCAAAGTGAGAGAATTGGAAGAGTGAGAAGTCTGTTGCCAAGTGGGAGCTGTGTGTGCCAGCTCTATTTTCGGTACCCGGTCTTTGAATTGTTTAAAAGGCATATTGTTTGTGTACATCTCACAAAGGAAAATGCCAACTATAAATGCCCTGGGGCTTCTTGTATGTCAAATGATTAAATCTTTAAGTCTTCCAGTCGTGGGGTCATTATCAATGGTACTTCCAGGTCAGGTTATGCACAGCAGTGTTTGAGGCAATGGTTGACCTTTTGACAGCACTTCAGGGGGAACACAGCTTCTCAGGGCATAAATAATCATTTTTAATTTGTTTGTGCAAGCTCTATTTGTTTAAGAATGCAAATGTATTGTAACATATGTGACTTAAGGATATTCATTTGGGAAAAGGAAGCAGTTTTCCTAGTATTTCCTTCTTAAACTAACTTTCCCAACAAAATGCTTAATGAAGAAGGGAAAATGGCAGAATAACTAATGATTATGAAGAACACTCAATCCTCTCATCTCCCATACTTGGACATGCTTGATGAGTTTGTGATATGCTCAAGCTTATTTTACCTTGGGCTGGTAATATATGAACTGCTTGGTAAAGAGAAGAGGCTTTGAGACCTTGATTTGTATGGAGAGAGAGAGAGAATGAATCCATGAAGCTTTGAGAGACCTTTCCATGACCAACATAATATTTGTCTTAAATAAATCTTAAAAGCATATTTTATTTCTTTTTTGGGGAGGGGATAACAGTGGCTCTCTGTTGTCTTTTTTTTGTACAGAATGATTCAATTTCTTCTGCCATGTTTGTGAGTCTTTAACTTCCTTCCTTTCTCCTTTCTTGTTACTCCAGTAGGTGTTAAAATTACATTTTGGTGGAAAAAAATAGTGATATAGTCATGAAATCATGAGAAGCATTGTATAGAGGAGGGATAGAGAGTTGACTTTGGAATCAGGATAAACTGGGTTCAAGTCCTTCATATGACACATCATAGCCGTGTTTACCAAGGGTTGATCACCACTTCTGTGTTCTGGGTAACAGTCTTAGACTAAGTTACAGAGAAGTTGCCAATTTTGATCTTTGGATCAAATTTCCATGCCAGAGGTACTTTGCAGTGATTGTTCTTTATAGTTTTGTTCAGGATGAAAACCAACCGACTAACTAACCATGAAGGTCAAATAGTTTAACCCCTATCAGAAACATGAATCCTCTCTAGGACATTCCTGAAAAGTGGTCAAACCTCAACAACTTTAGCAGATGTTTATTAAGTGCCTCTTACCTACAAATCAATGATCATTAGCTAAGTGTTTACTATGGACCAGCTCCTGTGCTAAGCACTGGATATACAAAGATAAAGAAAAAGCAGTCTCTGCCCTCAAGAGACATATATTTTATATATAGTATATAGAGAGTACTTAATTGCATCTGTGAAAGATTAGAAAATAGTTGTGTGAAGTAAGTTGTGGTCTGTGCTATCACTAAGTTCCCGACCTCATAGAAGGATTCCATACATTTACAAATAACTGAAATCTAAAATAGAATACGATAAGTACATAGGGGAGGTGCAAACCAAAGCTATGTGAGGTAAGGAGGGATAATCTTCAATGACATAGTTCTCACCATGTAAGTAAGTGAGCCCGTTCTACTTCCCAAACTAATTGTCAAGAGTAATTTCTTACATGATCTAGTTTGTCTCCCTGTAACTTTCACCCATTGATCCAAGTTCTACCCTCGACATCAATATGGAATAATTCTAATCTCTTTCTATGGCAACATTTCAAACGTTTTTGAAGGCAATTATAAAACCCTGTATTCTAGGTGTTAAAAAAATAAATACATTTATTTCTTTCAATAATTATGCATGTGATTTAGTTTTGATTTCCCTCACCCATATGGTCATCCTTCTCCATACAACCTCCAGTTTGTCAATGGCCTTCTTAATATATAGTTTCCAGACTGAAATACAGATATGAGAGTACAGGGGAACTATCATCTCCGCCATTTTCTGGATAGTATACTTCTATTTAGAAGTAGTATGCATAATGGATAGAGAATGGAACTCAGGGATCTGGGGTACACTCTAACTTTTGATCAGGTTTCTAGCTAAGAAACCATGAATAGATCATTTAACCTTTTAGACCCCAGGCCACTTTCATAAGTTGCAGAGGAGGTGCCAACTTTCATTGGTAACAATACTTTTCTCAGCCAGGAGGCCCTCATAGCACTGAAATGCCAAGTCCAGTGATTATATCAACCCTATATTCGTATTAAGGCTATTAAAGATCCATTAACTTTTTGGCAACCACAGAACACCATTTAAATGTTCACTGGAATGAAATCCCTAGGTCTTTTTCATATGAATTGATCTCTTGAAGCTTTGGAGTACAGTAGCTAGAATACTGAGCCCAAAGTCAGTAAGACCTGACTTCAAATCTAGTCTTAGTTACTACCTGTGTGACTTGGGGCAAATTTCCTCAACTGCCAAATAGGGGTACTAATAGCACCTACTTTCCAGGATTGTTGTGAGGATCAAATGAGATATTTGTCAAGTGTTTAGCACAGTGACTGGCATGTAGTAGGCACATAATAACTGTTTGTTTTCTTCCTTTGTTGCCAAGTCTTCTCCATCTGATATTTAGCTTAATTTTTTAACCTAATTATAGAACTTTGTATTTATTCTGATGAAAATTCTTAGACTTTTCCAGTCTGTTGTTCCAGCCTAATGAGACCTTTTCAATCCTACCTCTGCCAACCAAGAAGTTCTCAATCCTCATTTTTATACTATTTGAAAAATTGATGAGCATTTCTTCCATGCTTTTGTTCAAGTTCATGATAAAAAATATTAAACAAAACAGGGTTGAAAACAGATTTGTGGCATGCTGCCAAGGTTTTCCCCCAGATTTTCATTGATCTCTTAATCAACACTCTAAGTCTGGTTGTTCAACTCATTACAGATCCACACAACTGAATACTATCATCCATCTCATATTTCTGCATCTGATCCGCAAGAATACCATGGGATTATTTGTCAGAAGTTTTAATGAAATCTAGACCCTATATCAAGTCTTTCAATATAACACTCTACCAGTCTAGTGACACTGTCAGCAATGGAAGGGAAGTTATTCGAATATGATTTATTCTTAGTAAATATGCTGTCTCATAGTCATCACTGCTTCCCTTTCTAGGTGCTCACAAACCATCCATACACTGTTATGGAATTTTATAGAGTCTTAAATAAGGCCAACAGATCTATAATATAGAGAATCTACTTCTTTCCATTTTTGGCAATTCCCCACACCCCAATCTTTTAGTACTTCTCCTCTTTCCACAACCCTTCAAAGACATTCTTTAGACTTTGTATTTGAAAATTATTTTAGTTCTCTGGCATGCAATTTATCTGGGCCAGGTGATTTAAACACATTGAGATGTCATGTTATATAAATTCTCCCATCTCCTCATTTGTTTTCTCTTTTAACTATGTTATAATCTTTTTTGTACAACGCCCCACTATTTCAGACTACAAAGATCCTGGAACTTCTCACACAGGTGTGTATAAATGAATGGAGAAGGGCTCAGCATGTGTATATGTATTTATTTATGTGTGTGTATATAAATACACACATATTTACATACATATATACCTTTTGTAGTTTTATATGCATTGTAAATAATATATTAATTTTTAAAATAAAAATTTATATTTGTATGTGTACACATGCATATATAAAATTAAAGATGTAACTGTCACTAGCCTTTCACACAATGTTTTTCATTTCTCCATACAATGCACATTTTCTGTATCTAAGCTAAATGGTTTAGTGCAGAGGTGTCAAACTCAGGCTGGGGCCTCAGTCCTGCAAACTAGAATAACATTGGAAAATGTTTCACAAAATTTTAAATATATAATACAACATAGATAATGTTAATTAGTGGTTTTCTAAATTCACATGTGGCCTGAATGTATCTTGTTTTGATTTGAATTTAACATCATTGGTATAGCATTGGTCCTAGACTGAGGAAGACCTGAGTTTGAATCCTGCCTCTGAAACTTGGTATGTGTATGTGTATATGTATATTTATATGCATATATGGTCATCTATACATATAATATAATTGCCCAAGATGATAGATATCCATCTATCTATCAATCAATCTATCTATCTATCTATCTATCATCTTGGGAAATTATCCTCCCTGAATTTCCCTCAGTTTTCCATCTATAAAATGGAAAAAATAATAACATGTATTTTAGAGTTATTTTGAGACTCAAATGAGACAAAATTAGTAAAGTACTTCAACTTTTCTTTTTACTTTTCCATCTCCTTCTTCCTCATTATTACCTCAGGGAAGTTGTAATACAGGGCAACACAGACACATATGTACAGGGAAAGGCACTGCAAAAAAACCTACAAAAAAGGGGCACACCTGGCTCTCCTGCTCTTTCCCTTTGTCAAGACAATAAGTTCAGTGCCTAAAGATTAGGTACCAATTTAGAAACTCTGGTCCATAGCCTCTTGTTCTCCTAGTTTTGATCTACTGCCTGACAATAGCCAGAACTAGAAAAGGGCAGGTGCAGCTGTTTAAATCCTATTCCTGTAGCAGAACTCTCCTGGCTTTCTGGTTAGAGTAAAATATCCTCCATTTGTTGAGGATTGGCATGGTTTCTGAATGATTAATGTCAGGGTCATCCAAAGGAAAACAGATAGGAACATGATAAGAAATGGTAGTTTTGCACATGGGGTACCAAAGAAGAATTGCATGGGAGAAGTAGCACAAATAATGTCAAGGGATGTTTGGCTGGAAAAGGAAATAAGCTGCTCCTGTTGTGAGAGTAATCATTAATTACTGGGCACATTGTTGGTATCCAACCAATGTGAAGAAATCTAGAGAAAGAACAAAAGTATGTTGGGTGGACCACCTGTGATTGATTTATGAGAGCATATGGACCAGAGTAAAATGGGTTGAAGGAAGGGAGAGAGGGATCAAATTCAGGATATCATACATTCATCAAATTAGAAGGGCCTTCCCTTACCCCCATTCCCTTTCTGGGAACAGGTGTGTCCTCCCTACAGGTACCTCAAGGAAACTGGGTTCACAACTATAAAGCTTAGAACATCTGTATCAGACTCCTTTGTTCAGTCACCTTCCCCAGTATTAACTGTTTGGCATATATAAAGATATTTCTATTGTCTTCATATCCTGTGTCAAATGTTCTCTTATAAATCCTCCTTTCTGCCTTTTCTCAAAAGGACCATTTGTGCTAAAGGCTATTCTAATACTTCCATCTCTGACTCTTGTGCCTTTATTTAACTGCCAAGGGACTCGTGCTGCTACTTTGGCTTTCCCTCTTCACAATCTCTCTTCCTAGAATGGAGGTGTAAACATTAAGATCTTGTCCTGTGAAGGTTTCTTCTCTCTCTCATTTTCCAGGCTTCTTTTCCATTCTGTTTACAATACACCTGCTAGTTCTCTCTCAGTTTGGGTGCCACAGCCTTAGCACGTTAGGATCACAGAAGCACAGATTAAGTGGAGGAAGAGATCGGAGAGGTCATCTGGTCTAATCCCTACATTTTACAGATGAGGAAACTGACTTTCAAATAGGTAAGGTCCATATGTAGTGAGAGATCCCATTGCCACCACTTGAATCCAGGATCTGAATGCAGTTCTTCTCACCCCTAATACAGTACTCTTTTCTCTTCCACAGATAATTTCGAGATTGTGTTTTGGTTGCAATAATAGTGCCATAATTGGTTCTTGGCACAAGCCTAATTAGGGGAAAAGTTAAAGAGGACTTTATATTTCATCCTGAAGGTGATAACAAGCAACTGGAGCTTATTAAACAAGGAGGTGACAGGATCAGAATTTTGCTTTAGGAAAATCACTTTGTGAGGGATGGATTAGAATGGGGAGAAACTTGAGGAAGGTAGAACAATTAGAAAGCTATTGCAGGGGGCAGCTAGATGGTACAGTGAATAGAACACCAGCCCTGGATTCAGGAGGACCTGCGTTCAAATCTGACCTCAGAGACTTGACACGTGCTAGCTGTGTGACAATGGGCAAGTCACTTAACCCTCATTGCCCTGCAAAAACACACACACACACACACACACACACACACACAAAAAAGAAAGAAAGCTATTGCAGTAGAACAGATGAAAGGTAAAAAGCACCTGTACTAGAGTGTTGGCCTTTGTGAGTAAAGAAAAGTTAACATATATGAGATAAGTTGTGAAAATAGAAACTCCAGGCTTTAAGAGATTGACTATGTGGGATAAGAATGAGGAGTAGAGGTTAACCTAGAAATTATAAACCTTGGTGATTGGGGAAATGGTGGTGACCTAGGCAGCAATGAGAAATTTGGGGAGAAGGGACCATTTGGAAGAAAATATAATGAAATTTATTTTGGACATGTTGAGTTGAAGCATATTGCCTTTTGTTTTTGTTAACCCTCAGAAGCCTGGAATATCCAACTGTCCTCCAGTTGTGTGAGCTCAGACTATGCTTTTGTATTTTTTTGCTTATTAAGCTTATCACTTCATGGCAATGGTAACTTTATTGATGAATATACAATCAAATAATATTTCATATTAAAGCAACTATAATACTATAAAATGTTATTTCATCTAAAGTGAATTATTAATATAATTAGCAAAAATAACATCACTTCACATAATCATCACACAGTGTGCTAGAATTGTAGAGTTAAAAGGGAATTTTAAAAATATATATATTTATATAATACACACATTATGTATATATGTATACATATATATATATATATCTTTAGTATTCCCATTAAGAAAATATAATGAAACATTGAAATATATTTTTCCAACAATCTATTCAGCTCTGTTTTACCTGTTCTTTATCTTTTTTTGGGAGGGGGTAAGATTTATCTACTTCTGAGCAGGAGAGCAGGAGATATCGAAATTTCCGGAAATTGAAATATGGAAACTGTGATGTTACAAGCACCATATTTTTACAATTTACTTCTTTTATTTTATTTTAGGATTAAATACTATTTCATTTGGCACAAATATCCCTTTAAGTATATTAAAACCTCTGCCTCTATGGATATTATAATTTTTTTTATTATTGTCTTATTGGGAATTATCATCACAACTTTGGGTTTATTTTTTAGAGTAATCTGAAGCATAATAGATTTTGTTTCATCTCCTCATTTTTGCTCCATATATTTCTATGTTTCTTTTATGTAATGAACAGTTAGGTTTAGTTGCTCATCTCTGTTTGTTTTTTAATTATTTAAATTAAGGGATGACTCAGATTAGGTTTTTCTCCTCTCTATGGTGTCTTTATAATAAGGTTTCTTATTGCCAATCCCTTCCTTTTAGTATTAAATAGCTTTTAGACAGACCTAGCTTACTCTATTTTCACTTAGAGCTTTCTCTGATAAATGATAAACATTGTGTGAAAGGTTAGTGACAGTTACATCTTTGATTTTATATATGCACGTGTACACATATAAATATAAATTTTTATTTTAAAAATTCATATATTATATACAAAATATATTATTTACAAAATACAAAATATATAAAACTAGAAAAGGTATGTACCCCTTTCCCTTCCCCATTTCCCAGTACCTGTTTTCTCTCTTTTCTCCACATCACCAAGTTTGGGCAAGGTCTGTGGCCATAAAGGGTTGAACTTGGCCAACTGGGATTTTACTGTAGGGTGATCTAAGAAGTCATTGTGGCTGGAGCTCTTCTTTCTGCTCCCCCCACTTCCAACCTTGGCCCATGGAATTAGAGTCATTCTGGGATATTGGCAAAGGGTAAACTCTAAGCACTGAGGTGACGTCTCATGCTACAACACCACAGGGTTACTGGACTTTGGCCCTGGTCCTGTATCACCACAGGCTCTGTGAGGGAAGCAGCAGGAAGAGGGCTGCTGAGGTGTTTTTCTGTTATTTTGTGTTGACATTTCATTTTTCCTCTTCTTATCACAATTTTAATGCATTGCTGGGTGCCTATTTTGTTGATTTGAGGTCGCAAGAATGGAATCTGAGAAAAGACTTCCTCTAAGTTTGGCATTCTGTGCTGGACTTGAAGCTGGAGAGTGATTGAATGTTAATGGTAATAGGGACTAATGGCTCAAAGGGAGATCTGGAAGGGACCCTCCTGAATCCAATACCCTTATTTTACCTGAGAAAAAGTGGAGCTTAGCAAGGTGAAATGATTTGCTCAAAGTTCCACAACTATAGTATAAGATACGGAATTCAAAAATGTTATTTCTAATCTTGGTTATATTCCTTTTTCATTGGGTGATCTCGTCATCGCTCTATTTCAGTTTCCTCAATTGTGAAACAATACTAATGGTAACATATTTATATAGAGGAAGACATAGGTTCTGACAATTCTCTGATAAATCCCTGTTCTGATAATTATTACTTGTATGATTTTTTTTTCAGGGCAATGAGGGTTAAGTGACTTGCCCAGGGTCACACAGATAGTAAGTGTCAAGTGTCTGAGGCTCAGGTCCTCCTGAATCCTAGGTCGGTGCTTTATCCACTGTTCCACCTGGCTGCCCCAAACTTGTATGATTTTTTTTACGGGGAAATTGGGGTTAAGTTACTTGCCCAGGGTCACACAACTAGTAAGCGTTAAGTGTCTGAGGCTGGATTTGAACTCAGGTACTCCTGACTCCAGGGCCGGTGCTCTATCCACTGTGCCACCTAGCTGCCCCCTTGTATGATTTTTTGACAAGTCAAGTTACCTAACTTCTCTGGGTCTCTGTTATTTTATTATTATTTATTTTATTTTATTTTTTAGGAAAAGTCAACTTTGGCTCAAAAGGGCCAATTGGATGAGTCTCTCTCCTCATTGGTGAAGTTTAATTACACAGTACTTCACACCTGTGTGAAGAATGGACAGAGTTGGTGACAATAAGTGAAGAGAGATCCAGTCTCTTCCAGTTTTCATCTTCTAGAGAAAAGACATGGGATTCTAACCTCACTCCAGGTTCCTGCAGAAAGAAAGACTCTAGGAAGAAGCTGACATATAAAACTTCATCCATACCACTACTCCTAGATTGCTATACTAGAGTCTTTAGGGTATTTTCCCTTGGGTGAAATTTGAAACTCTCTTGGTTGAGGTGAGCCCCTTCCTCCTAAAGAGAGAGCTGCTTCATTCCATTGCTTGGTATATGTAATGCTTTCTTTGATTTCTGTTTTGTTATCACCTTGGATAAATGGTTTCTTTGCTTTCTTTTCATTGTGGAACTGATATTTTGTGGGAAGGGAGTTGAACCTCGGATATATACCATGGAGAATTCCTTTCCTGTTAAGGAATAATGATCAGGAATATAGTTGAGCCTAAAAATTACTTCCCTAGAAAAACAACATTTAAGGGAGCAGATACAGATAATTATATCCCAGTACACCTTCTCTAAGGAGAACGGAAAAGCAGCCTCTAGGTCCAACCTCCTGCTTCTCCCCCTGATAGGAATCAAAGTCTCCCTTGGACAAGAATGTGAGGAGGAGATGTTAGAGTTGTCTATTCTTCCATCTCTGTGAATCACATCTAGACAGACCTATGTGAAGATACGTAACCTATATGGGCAAAAAATCCAACAACCACCCCTCTTTACATTAGTGAAATGGGCAGAACAAAAGGTGGAAAACTAGATGGTGTCCTGTGGGAGGTACCTTCTAGTTCTAGATCTATGATTCTGTAATCCAAAGTATGGTACAAGAACAGCCTAAAAATCCCTCATGATATTACATTGCAGCTCATAGATACTCCTTTTTTCAGGGCAATGAGGCTTAAGTGACTTGCCCAGGGTCACACAGCTAGTAAGTGTTAAGTGTCTGAGGCCGGATTTGAATTCAGGTCCTCCTGAATCCAGAGCTGGTGCTTTATTCACTGTGCCACCTAGCTGTCCCCTGACATATACTCCTAACCAAACTTCCCCCCTCACTCATCCTCTATTTTCCATTCTGATTCCTTACACTGGGATGAGCTTTTTTTCTGTTGTTGCTGTATCTATTCTTAAAGTGATATGGGCATTTTGAAGGAAAGTTGTAAAAATTCAGCATACTGTCCTCACTACATATGCTTAACAGTTATCTTTTAAAAACAAATCTTGGAAGTCACAATTATTATTCTTATAGTGGGGTGTTTGCAACAGACATTTCTCTAAAGCTGAGTTGTAAAAGTCACTGAACTCTTTTAGTAGGGGGAGTTTCCTTAATAGAATACCTTAGATCACTGCAATCACAGGTCCTGACCAAATTTGCTACTTTAGCTAGCTCCAATGCCCCAGCTAAGAGTTTTCACATCCTACTTTTTTCCTTTTTTTTCCTTCATTCTCTTTCTGATGTTTTTTAACCCTTGTCCTTTGTACTAATAAATTAAATTCCCTATATGGGAAGCTGCTGTCGGTTTCTTGGCTATAATGAATGCCTCCTCATTAATCAGATGACGGACTACTTGATGCAGATGGCTCCACTCCTCCATGAACCAAATGTCTCCATATTATATCTGAATTGACTTTGCAGGTCCCCTGGGCTCCAGTGCTATTTCTATAGCACCTAGATGTGATCCATGGCAAGTAAGGGCCATGCACATATTGGGCAAGGTGACTTTAGTGAGTAGATATAACCTGTCTTGGGTTTGGTGGATGAGATGAAGTAACCATATTTCCTTCAGTGGCATCAAAGTCTTTTACAAATTACTGCTCAATTCTGTCCTTGAAGCATTAGATTGGAGGTGATGCAAGAACAGTGAGGCAATCTGTAAAGTGCATGCCTTGCTAACTCCACCCTTTCCTACTAGAAATTCAACTCAATTAGATTAAACAAAGCAAGCATTTGGCAATAACAACAACTCACATTTATGTAGCACTTTATGGTTACAGAATATTTTGTATATATAATCTTATTTGCTCCTTATAATAACTCTGGAAGAGTAAAGCTGACTGAGCTAGAACTGGTTTAGGCCAACTGAGGTCCTGCTCCAAATACCAGTATTCCAAGGGGCACATTCCGGTAACAAAGGGTGGAACTTACCTGCTATGCCAGTTTGGCTCTCCTCCTATGGTAAACTCAGCTCTGGTTCTCCCTAATGTCTTATTCTGTTGTCTGTTTTCATTATACCTTCTGTAGAGGAATGGAATTGAAATACTGGCTCTATCACTTTTTACCTTTGTGATCTTAGACAATTGAGTTAACCTCTATGAGCCTCAGTTTTCTCATTTCTAAAAATGAGTGAGGCAGCTAGATGGTGCAGTGGTTAAAGCACTGGCCCTGGATTCAGGAGGACCTGAGTTCAAATCCAGCCTCAGACACTTGACACTTACTAGCTGTGTGACCGTGGGCAAGTCACTTAACCCCCATTGCCTAAAAAAAAAAAATTTTAAAAATGAGGGAACTGTGTTAGGTAAATTTTGGGGTCCATTGCCATTTTCTATGGCAATAATAATAGGTAGTATTTACATAATATCTCCTATGTGCCAGGCATTATGTTAAGTGCTTTACAAATAGAATTTAATTTAATCCTCATAACAACCGTGGGAGAGAGGTGTTATTATTGTCCCCATTTTTTGAAGAAACTGAGCCAAATAGAAGTTAAGTGACTTGTCTAGGGTCATACAACTAGTAAGTATCTGAGGCTAGATTTGAACTCAGGTTGTCCTTACCCCAGGCCCAGTGCTATATCCGTTGTATTACCTGCATATGAATTGTCTCCATTCTATTTCAACCATATGCCAAAGCAAATAAACATGCTCCACCCTACCTTATACACCTTCAATTGATTTATCTTTAGGTATTACTATTCCAAGTTGTGTTTCTGAAGGTAAATAGGTTTGACCATGTCACTCACCACCTCAGAAATCTTCAGTTGTTCACTATTATCTCTAGGATAAAATAGTAACTCCTTAGGCCAACATCTAAGGACTTCCTTTGTCTTCAGTGTACCTTTCCAGCTTTGTTTCATGTTACTCTCTTTTATACAATTTCCATTCTAGTAAAATTGAATGATTTACCTGTCCTCTGAACTCAACAGCTGGGTGGTACAGTGGATAAAGCACTGGGCCTGGAGTCAAGAAGATTCATCTTGATGAGTTCACATCACTTAACCCTGGGCAAGTCACCTAACCCTATTTGGCTCAGGTTCCTCATCTATAAAATGAAGTGGAGGAGGAAATGGCAACAACAACAAACTCAACATTCCCTTGCTTGTAGCTCTACAATTTATGAAGGCTATTCCTCATTATAGTTTGCTCTCCCTGATAATCTCTGGCTTTCAGAATCAAGACTCAGTTTGTCCTCTACATTAAGGTTTCCCTATCCAAATGATATTCCTAAGGGAAGAGTCTGACCATGTTATTCTTCCATCCACTCATCCAATCAATTCCAGTGGCTCTCTATGGCCCCCAGGATGAAATATAAGTTCAGCTGTTTGCTTTCTTCTTTTTCTTTTTTCTTTCTTTCTTTTTTTTTTGGTGAGGCAATTGGGTTAAGTGACTTGCCTAGGTCACACAGCTAGTAAGTGTTAAGTGTCTGAGGTTGGATTTGAACTCAGGTCCTCCTGATTCCAGGGCCGATGCTCTATCCACTGCACCACCTAGCTGCCCCTCAGCTGTTTGCTTTTTAAAGCCCTCTATAACCTGACCCCTTCCTACTTTTCTAATTGTTTTATGCTTTAGCCTCCCACCTAAATACATATTTTGTAATCCAGTAATTGACCTCTTGTTGTTCCCCTCACTAAACACCAGAACCTCTCTATTCCTCAGTTTATCCATTTGTCAAATGAGATAAAAATATTTTTTCACTATATTTCCTTCCAATGAATTGATAGTATCTGTCACAAAAATTTCTAAGTCCGAGGAAGGAAAGAAAAACAGTCTCCAAGTCATAGAAAATAGGTTTATTGAGAGAGGACCTATCTCACAATAAAGCTGGTCTCTGGCAGGGATAAGCCTGCAAAGACCCCAAGCAGAGCCAGAGATTGGCATTTATACCCCTATAAAGCTTAAATGCTTATATACCCTACTAATTTGAGACAAAACTCTTCCCATAGTATTTTCTGAGCCTATTCCAAATGGTACATTGACAAATGGTCATCAACTAAAAAATCATGAACATGAGCTTAGGGGTGCCCTATCACAGCTGGCAGTCAGCCAAATGTACAATATTTGTGGCAAATTCCTAAAATCAAACAACCTCCAATATAGCTTAGAGATACTAGTCTTAGTACCTCATTGACCACTTAATCTTATTACAAATGGACTTGTTGTGATGGTCAGGGGACAAGTTCACAATACATAAGAATATATTACATAATATCTACTCCTATGTGTTGCATTACTATTAATTTCAACTACTAAAGAAATAGGTAAAGCACATTAAATCACATTCTTTTAGTTGAAGAACTGATTTGTTTGAAGTTGAATAACTTAACTCTAAAGGTTGGTGAAAAACTCACTCACATACCAAAGAACTGGTAATTTTCTGTCAATGATGACCCTAATAAGTGAATTTGCTAATACTTGTCTACTGTACTTTATAGTCAAGGTCACTTTCTTACAGCATTTATTAAAGTGCCTGGTGCAAAGTAGGTACTTAATACAAATCTTGTTGACATGACTCAGAGATTAAGTGAATTGTTCAAAGTCACACTGTTTATAAGTGGGAGAGTCATGATGCAAAGGAGGCTTTACTGACTCTAAATCATATGCTTTTTCCAACCTAATCTGCCAATGCTCAAATATGTATCAAAGTTTTTTATTTTTAATTCTATTGTTTTTACTGTGGAAAATGAACAAAAAGAAAAAAAAGTTGACTATGGCCTAGATACAGAATTGGTCATAATCATGGAGGGTGGTTGGATGGGATTTTGGACATTTGGGTCCTATATAGAAATCATCTGCTTCCTGAAGTTCAAAATCCTGCCCCAGTGGCTCATGGCAAGTGCCCTGACTCAGGTTCAGAGAGGGTGACCTGGACCCAAAGTGTAGAGGACTCTGTGAGCTCAATAGAATAGCTGACATTGCACTCAGTAAGTAGAATGGGACGCAGGAAAGACACTGGAATGCAGTTGATACTTGTTCCCTATGACTCAGAGGCCTTTGTTGAGAGAAAGAAGATGCAAGTTCCCACTGGTTTTTGTTCTGGCAAATTGGGAGCCTGCACTGCGGGGATGAGAGGAAAGTCAGTTGAAGGATCTGGGAGGTGTGTGTGGGGGGTGAAATTGTTAATGCACTTATCTAGGAACATTGGAGACTTAGAGGGACAACCTGTACACCAGGCAATTAATTTTGATTGTGGTTTTAGAGCAGGTTACCATATGCAGCTGAAGCCAAATCCAAGTGAGGATCAAGTTGCACCAAAGCTGTTTAGAGGTGGCCCTGTACTCCAAGGAGCTCAGGGACTCTGCCAGAATTGAATATCTTAGACCACATTCTTCCTGAGAGATCAGCAGAGTTTAGATATAAGCTGAGGAGGTGGGTCAGGAAGAGGTATATGTTGGCAATCAGGTGTTTTCTGGGATCTAGGCAACTTTTTATGCTTGGGCTTTTTAGAAGAAGTGGTAAAAATAATTTTTTCAGAGTGAAAACTGAGGTAATTTGGGGAAGTTTTTGGTTTTTTGGAATCATATTTGTTTCTCCATGTAGGGTATATTTTGATATTTTGATTACATGATAATGATGAAGTTGGTTGTGCTGATGATAATAATAGCTGGCATTGATATAATGCTTTAAAGTTTGCTAAATGCTTTACAAATGTTATTTCATTTTATTCTCACAACAACCCTGAGGGTTAGGTACTATTTTAGTGCCATTTACTGATAAGGAAACTGAGGTAGATAACAGACTTGCCCAGAGCCACAGCTAGTAAGAGTCTGAGGTCAACTCATCTTCCTGGCTCTAAGTTCAGGGCTCAATTATATGTTAGATTCATATGCTTAATTGTATGATTTCTAGGATTGATTATACAATAGTGTACCTTGGCTTTGGCTCTGCCTAAAAGTCTAAAAAGAAATGTGTTTTTTTTCCTATTTATGTATCTTCAATTCCTTTGCAACAAGAGACAGAGGAAAATGAGATGTTGGGGTATAATGGAAAGAGAAAGGGTCAGTACAATACTATATAAAATATTTGAAAAAATAGGTAAAGAAGGAGCCCTACCAAATTTCTTTTATGACCCAAGTATCATTTTGATACCTAAACCAGGGAGAGCAAAAGTAGAGAAAGAAAACTATAGGCCAATTATCTTAATGAATCTTGATGCAAAAAAAATAAATAAAATACTAGCAAGGAAATTATAGCAATATATCACTATGACCAGGTAGGATGCATACCAAGAATTCAGGGCTGGTTCAGCATTTGGAAAATTATCAGATCATTGATCATATAAATAACACAAAGAACAATAATCATATCAATAAATGCAAACTTTTTTAAACAAAATACAATACCTATTCCTTAAAAAAAAACACCAGAAAGTATAGGAATCAATGAACTCTTTCTTAAAATAAGTAAATAAGTAGTTTCCATCTAAAGCCAAGAGAAAGCATTGTCTGTAATGGGGATAAAGTAAAAGCCTTCCCATTAAGATAAAAGGTGAAGCAAAGATGCCCATTACCACCACTGTTATTCAATATTGTACTAGAAATGAATGCTAGCTATAGCAATGAAACAAGGTAAAGAAATTGAAGGAATAAAAACAGACAACGAAGAAACAAAACTATCACTCTTTGTAGATGGTATGATGGCAAAATACTTCGAAAATCAACTAAAAACCAGTTAAAACAATTAGCAACTTGTAGGATATAAAATAAACCTACAAAAATTATCAGTATTTCAATATATTTCCAACAAAATTCAGCAAAAAGAGATAGAAAGAGAAATTCCATTTAAAATAACTGCAGACAATATAAAATACTTGGGAAGAGGATTCTGGGAAGATGGCAGAGTAGGACAGAAAATAAAAGTCTCCAAATCTCCCCCATAAACAAAACAAAACATAAACTCAAAATGAACCTGGAGCAGCAGAAATAATTAAGTTGGGGTTTAGCAGTTTTAAATGAGGAGGAATGAGTTCATGTCTGATAAGAGAGGTAGCAGACAGGCAGGGACACTGCTAACCATGAGTATTTGCAGAAGAACAGAGTCCCTGATTTCAGTTCCTGGGCGAAGGGGTGAGCTAAAGTTTGTGGCTGTGGAAGAGACTAGAGGGAACAAGAACATTTATTGTGACAGCATAGCTAGGGGCCCTAGCTGTGGCTTTGGATGGAGAGGAGTCCCAAATTCAGCTTCCCAAACAGTCCTTAGAAAACAACAGTATGAAAATCTCATAGCTTGAGGCATCACCCTCCCACCTCCCCACCCCCAACCCACACACCTTGGGACTACAATTAGTCTGTAATAATAAGCTGCTAAAAATAATAATAATGAGTAAGTAAAAGAGAAAGAACCTGACCATAGATAGCTATTACGAGTATAGAGAATCTGGATTCATACTTAGAAGAAGAAACCAAAGTTTAAAAAAAAGCCACTCTTACTTTAAAGAAAAATGGCAAATGGTCACAAGCCCAAGAAGAGTTCTTGGAAGAGCTTTAAAAAGACTTTAAAAGATAATAATGTTACAAGACAACAAGAAATAATAAAACAAAATCAAAAGAATTAAAAGAATAGAATAAAATATGAAGCATTTCATTAGAAAAACAACTGATCTGGAGAACAAATCAAGGAGAGACAATATAAGAATTGTTGGACTAACAAAGGTATGATTTTCAAAAGAATATAGATATGATATTAGAAGAAATCATAAAGGAAAATTGTCCAGAAATTCTAAAATGAGATGGTAAAATAGAAATATAAAAAATCTATTGCATGTCCCTTGAAAGAGATCCCAAGATGAAAACTTATAGAAACATCATAGCCAAGTTTTGAAGTTCCAAAGTTAAGAAGAAAATACTATAAGCAACAAGGAAAATATACATATTGTGGGGCTACAATCAGAGTGACACAAGAACTAACAGCTTTTACATTAAAAGACAGAAGGGTTGTCATCATTTGATTTCAGAAAGGCCTGGAAAGACTTATATGAACTGATGAAAAGTGAAGTGATCAGAACCAGGAGAACATCATGCCAATGAAAGCAATATTGTTTGATGAAAAGCTGTGAATGACAACTATTCTCAGCAATACAATGATCCAAGACAATTCCAAAGGCCTAATAATGAAGCATACCACCCAACTCTAAAGAAAGAACTGCCATTGGTTAAACACAGACGGAAACATGCTATTTTTTACTTTGTTTCCTTCTTTTTTTAACTTAAGTTTTCTTGGACAAAATGACTAATATGGTAATGTTTTACATAATTGTACATGTATAAGTTATATCTAATTGCTTAGTACTGGGGTGGGGGGAGGAAGGGAAGGAGCAATAGAATTTGGAACTCAAAACTTTAAATAAAAATGTTTATTATCAAAAAAGAATGTCATCATTACTTGGTAATTTGAAAGAACATATATATAGTATGACAGGATGATTCTGAATATAAAATTGGATAGGAAAAGGTAAAATGGAGCAACTTTCTCATACAAAGAAGGCATGAATAGAACTGTTACAGTGGAAGCAGGTGGGGGAAGATGACTGGTAGTGCTGGAACCTTAATTGTCATTGGAATTGGGTTAAAGAGAGAATAACACACATCCAGAAGAGTTTCAAAGTCTTCTAAATTTATAAATAAATAGGAGAATTAGGAGACAGGATAAAGTAGGGACTTTTAGAAAGTTGTGTGGATCAAGAAGTCGGAGGGTGGGGGAGAAGATAAAGAAGGGATTCTTAGAGAGGTGGATAGATTAAGGAGAGAGGATAAGGGAAGAATTCTTTAAAAGGTTGCAGATTAGGGAGGCAATGGTTAGAAGTAAATTAGAGGGGTGAAAAGGGATAGGATAAAAAGAGAGTAAGAAGGATAACAGAGGAAAAATAGGATGAATAGAAATACACAACTAGTAGTTAGAAATTTAAATGTGAATGGGGTGATTTCACCCATAAAACAGAATTATACCCCAAAGGCTATAAAACTGTATATAGACCCAGTGATACCAATACTAGGTTTATATTCCAAAGCATCAAAGACAAGGGAAAATGACCTTTGTGCATGTGTGTGCGTGTGTCTTTGTGTGTGTATATCTGTATATATCAGTTCTTTTAGTAGTGGCAAATTATGGGAAATTAAGGGGATGCCCTTTTCTTCCCTCTTTTCTTCCCTCCCTCCCTTCCTTCCTTTCTTTCCTTCCTTCCTTCTCTTTTTTCTTTCTCCATTTATTTATCTATATGTGGATCCACCCATCCATCTATTCATCCATCCATCCATCCATGCTTCTTTTTGAATTCTCAGAGTTTAGCATAGCATGTGGTACATAGTAAGTGCTTTATAAATACTTGTTGAGTTGACTGTGCCTAGAATATTGTAATCCTTATACTTATGTTAATTCCCATTGTTTAGCCTAAAGTCATGGGATTTTAGAGCTAGAAGAGAACTCGGAGTTCTTATAGTCCAACCATCCCATTCCCCAGAAGAAGAGGAGGTCCAAAAAAGTTGTAATTCTTCCAGGAGCACATGGATATCATATCAGATATCAGAGATAGGATTTAAACCATGTATTCATACTCTAGAGTCAGTGATTTTTGCATTCCACTTTCATTGCTGCTCCTCCAATATCAAGTTTCACCTCCTGTCTGTCTTTTCACAGGCTACCTCCTCTATACCTTGAATGCATTCCCTCTTTTCCTATGCCTCTTAAAATCTATACCTTCCTTCAGTTTTATGTTCAAAGGCCATTTCCTACACAGTGCCTGTCCTGATCCCTTCAGTTGTTAGTACCCAATTCCTATTGCTTGGTATATATTTTTAATTCACATATATCATATTATTTTCTCACAAGAGAAAGTAAGCTTCTTAAAGGCAGGAGCTATTTTGTTTTTGACTCTAACCCTAAAGCTTAGCACAGTGCAGGGCACTTAGTAGTCAATAAATATGTGTATGTTAAATGAATGAATTGGAATATGCACCCAGGTCTTATATTGAGTCTTTTTTCCTTCCTACCACACTGACTCTCCTATTTCTTCCTGAAAACCTACTTTAGGATGTTAGACCACACAAGGAGACAGCCACTTGTAGGTAAATATATTTACCTATAAAGGTTATCCTTATTTTGATTTCTTAGCATATAATATCCTCAGGCACTTGATAAATCATCATATAATGGGAAGAGAAGTTTCCCTGGGGAGGTCATTTTGTTCATTTTCCATCTCAAGACAAGACTGAACCTAAGCCATCTTAGAAGGTCAGTCACATGCTCCATTCATTTTAAAAAACAAACACTAAAACTCCAGAAAGGGATTATCATCCTTAGTTCCTTCTTGTTATATGTCTTTGTATGGCTTCTTTCATATGATATTATTTATGATCAGAAAGTTCTTCCTGTTGTCTAAATGAAGTCCTTCCCCCTTTATAGCCTATTGCCTCCTACTCTATCCCATTCTGCATAAAAGACTTTTTCCCACTCCTTCCCATAAAATGTCCATTCCTAAACGTCAAAGATATAATTCAGTCTTTCTTACAAGTTCCCCTACTTCATGCTGCATAATAGCCTCTTCATACTCTCTTGCCTGAATTTCCAGGGACACCTTAACCTGGGTCCAAGTAGGAGGCCGAGTTTAATTTTTCTCCCCACCTTTCCTTTGTATGCTCCAGAGCTCCCATCCCCAAAGCCCCCATGGGCTATGATTACGGTTTAATCAGTTGTTTTCTTGCAAGGTGGGTGGTGGGGGGAGGAGAGGAAAAGCCCCCTTCATTTTCCTTAATGTTATGAATTAGCAGGAGATATTCGGAAACAGAGTTGCCTACCCGTTGTTTGAAAATTGTTTACAGGAAATAATGAACAAAGCAAATCAGATTGCCAAAGGCCTAGCTGTTGAGAAAGTGTAGCTCGTATTATTAATTAAAATACAAGTCAGCTTTCCCGGTACTTGTAGCCTGTGGGTATCGAATGTACTCCACTTGATTGAATCAGGTAGTGGCAGCCCCCGCATTTTTTATTTTGTGCTGGGAGGGATAACAACAACAACAACAAAATAAGTAAAACTGTTTTCTGCTACCTCATTTGAAAAAAAAATAATATTTTAGAATGAAGGCGTAGCAGCTTCAGCAGACAGGCAGAAATAACATAAAATCTACATTATGCCCTTACACTGTGATTTTAAACAAGGGGTCAGTCTACAACCTCAGAAACTCTACTGCCATTGTATTATAGGCAGACCTTTGTCTATGGCCAAGGAAACAGTTTCCATGGAGATGTAAGCCATTTGACAATGGTCACTGTTTTGGGGAAGTAAATTAATCCAAGCAGGAGACCAGTTATAAGAATTTTCCCCCTTCTGGCAGAGGGAGGGGGACAAAGGGTTGGTAAGTTGTACAGAAGAAAAAAAAAATTCTGCCTCTTGGTTATTCTTTTCCAGCGTGAGGAAGTAACTGAAATTGTAAGAAGGCTTAAACTTTGGTTCTGGAGTCAGTGCTTATGGGGATTCTCCAGTGATGGAGAACTAGAAGAGGGAATGAGATTTTTTTTTTTAATGAGCTAAGAAATCTGGTTCACCTCTAGGTAAACTTAGGGAAAGGGAAAAATACAGTATGGTTTCTTTTTCTTACAAATAACTTGGGCTATTCTACTTTGGAAATAATTCTTTTAACTAGATGTCACAGTCATCTGTAACTGATGGACCAGATTCTACACTTCATAAGACTGGATGGGAAGAGATACTCAAATACAAACTTTCCCCAGGTTATGTTTGTTCAATCTAGATGGGTCAGTACTACGAAGATGTCTTAATCTTCTACTGCAAATAACCTCTACTGGATATCATACTCTATTTTTATTTAATTATCTGAAAAAATCAGATGACATTAAGTGCTGGAAAATGAGCAAGATTCTCTAATAACCAAATTTTCTTACCATCCTAACTCTTGCAGGCAATATTTAGAGTAAAGAAGTAATAATTAGCAAATTGTTAGCTTATGGTGGTACTGAGAATAAAATCAAGAGGACTTAGATTCAAATCCTGCCTCTGGCATGTGATAGCTGTTTGACCAAAGGCAAGCCTCTAAGTGTCTAGCAGCAATATCCAAGGACTGATTTCCTTAAGTTTGAGACAGTTTCCAGAATAGAATTCCTTACACTGAAGAAATCAAAGCTTTTAGGTTTTTTTTGTAGTTCATTCATTATTTATTGGGTATCTGCATGTATAGCACTATGATAGGGACTGAAAAGGATTCAAAGATGTATTAAAATGTAATTGCTGCCCTCAAGGAACTTGCAGAAGGGATATGACACATATGCAAATAAATAGAATGCCAGGTAGAATATGATGAGTGACCCTCCAAATGCTATGGGAGTTCAAAGGAGAGAAATACCATATCTCAATTAGGAAGCCAATTAAGGTTTTATGAACGTAACACTTTAACAAGTCTTATAAAGAATGGGTAAGATTTATTTTTTAAAAACTAAATTTTGGGGCAGCTAGGTGGTGCAGTGGATAAAGAACCGGCCCTGGATTCAGGAGGATCTGAGTTTGAATCTGTCCTCAGACACTTGACACTAGCTATGTGACCCTGGGCAAGTCACTTAACCCTTATCACCCCATAAAACAAAACAAAACAAACAAACAAAAAACCTCATCATAAAAATGCATAATATAGTAAAACAAATTTACTATTTGACCATACCCACAGCTTTATGCTTCCTATTTATTTTAAGTTCATTTCCTCTCTGGCAGGAAGTAAGCAATGTGTTTCATCTACGATCTTCTGAACTCATGATTTATCATTACATAGATAATAGTTCTAAAGACTCGCAAAGTACTTTTTCTTTGTGATTCTATAAATTATCTTTCTAGCTTTCCCTACTTTGTTTTACACCATATAAGAGGTCTTCCCAGTTTTCTCTGAAACTATATGTTTCAATATTACTTATAGTATAATAATATTCCATTATATTAATATAGCATAATTTGTTTATCCATTGCCCAATAGGAAGACAGCCTCTTAGCTTCCAGTTTAGGGAAACTATGAAAAAAGTTGCTTTAAAATTGTTAAACATATAGGTCCTTTTCCTCTTTATTTGATCTCTTCTGGGTAGAGACCTGGTACCTGGGTCAAAGGGTATACACAGTTTAGTAATTTTGGGAGCATAGTACCAAATTGCTTTTCCAAATTGCTGGACTGATCCACAGCTGGGTGGGTAAGATTTCAACAGGGAAATGTAACAGTTGAGGAGGTGGTAAGGGAGGCAATGGGGGCAGCTAGGTGGCACGCTTGTTGAGCACTGACCCTGAAGTTGGGAGGATCTCAGTTCAAAAGTGATCCAGAAACATACTAGTTGTGTGACCCTGGTCAAGTCACTTAACCACAATTGCCTTTCAACATCTGGAGCCATCTCCAGTCATTCTGATATTCTTGCCACTGGAGCCAGATGACTTTGGAGAATAAAGTGAGGCCGGTCAGTTTGTACCGCCTTGCCTCACTTAAATCAAATTCACTGCACATCGTAACATCGCCCCAATATCATGATCCTCTTTGAGAATGAAGGACAAACTGGAAAGACTAGTATGAACTGATGTATAGTGGAGTGAGCAGAACCAAGAGTACATTATGCACAGAGATAGCAATATCGTTTGATGAAGATGTAAATGACTTAACTATTCTCAACAATATGATGATCCAAGACAATCCCAAAGGACTAAAAATGAAACATACTATCCACCTCCAAAGAAAGAACTGATGTGGATGGAACACAGCTTGAAGCATGCTATTTTTCACTTACTTTCATTTTTTCTTTTATTCAAGTTTTCATGTACAAAATTATTAACATGGTATTGTTTTACATAACTGCACCTGTATAACCCACATCTGATTGCTTATCACCTCTAGGAGGGGCAGCGGAGGGAGGGAAGGAGTGATAGAATTTGGAACTCAAAACTTTAAATAAAAATGCTTATTGTTTTTAAAGAGAGAATGAAAGACAAACAACAACAAGGGAAGCAGTGACTGGCAGTGCCAAAGATGTCTCACACAATGAAGACTGGATTGGATTGAATAGAAACAAGCATTTATTAAGTCCCTATTGTGTGCATGCCACTGTGTCACGCACTTTGCTGGGGGAGACGGAGCAAGTAAGAGAAAATTCCTCCCCAGAAGGAAATGCACTTTAGTAGGGACAAGGAGTTTATCAAATGGCATTGATTTGTTTGGAACTTATACCCCAAATTAGCAAGCTTTTTCACTATTTCTGTGTTAAAAAAATTGTTCAGATCAATAGAATATCAATGCTCATAAGGCATGGAACAGTTTGTAAAGCCTCACTGGTCTTTTTTTTTTTTTGGTTTTGTTTTTTCACTTCATTATTCTTGTGAGAATGTAAATCTTCAATTCTGTGGAGCAACTGATTGTGACCTTATGCTTTAGCAGTTTTATCCCTTGCAAGCTAAAAATAGGGCTTAATCTTCTTGCTGTGACGATCCAAAAGGAACCCTTTGATGAATAGCTGCTATACACAGTGGCATCAGTATCCTTCACAGAGGATGGAGGAGCAAAGCAATAGGATTTTCATTTGCTCTCAAACACTTGTTGGTCTATCCCTTGAGTCCTTCACAGGCCAGGTTTGTTCCTGGCTATTGAACTATGTGGAAATCATTTCTGCTGGTAAGTACATTGTAAAGATCATAAAATCCATTTTTCTGTTTTTTCTTTTCATTATAATTTAACATCCAGTGAAATTATTCAATGTTTTATATGTATTATACATTTCGTTACATAATGTGACCCACTCTTTTAAGAAACATGAAGTGCTAACATAGTGATATTCTCAACTTCTTTAGTGTCTTTTTTTTTAAATCACAGGTTGTTTTTGGATTGTTTAGTTTCATATTGTACTGTTTTGATTGAACTAGTATAATGTGTACTCAACTAGGTTGCATACACACACACACACACACACACACACACACACACACACACACACACACACATATATATATACACACACTTCCTGAGGATTGCATATACACATATATGTGTATACATACACATATGCATGCATACACACATAGACACATGCCTTGAGGGTGGTGAGAAGATCTGGTGCACATTTGTGGACAAAAGGGCATTATGGTACCACCACCCTGTTACCTGTGAAGAAAGATAAGCAAGGATGAAGACTGCTTCATCTAGGTGGTCTCTTCTCTGGTCTCTGCGAGTACTAATCTTATATCTAACTGGAACCCTTCATATATCTTTAATGTAAGGGTTTGATGTTTAGAGTTTCAGAAGAAAAGTTACCTCTCTAATAATGCTTAGGGTAGAAGATACCCCTTAGTTTATGCTTGTCAATTTGACCTTTTCCCACCAAGGATAGTTACACACACACAAAATTAACAAATAGCGATTGTGAGTAAACTCTTTCAATCTAAACAAAACAGAAAAGATAGAGTTCTATAGATCATAATACACCAAAGAATTCACAAGTTTGAATGGGCTCTTTAGCTGTGAGTGAGATAAAATGTTAGATCAAACTATGAGAGAGACAAAATGACCTCATCTAGAGCATGTCCATTCTCAGTAATCTCTAGAAGTGCACACCTTGGAAATCAAAGAATATGATGTGGAGGGCTCCTATACACAACTGTATGATTCCAGTCTGAAATTTGGAACTAACTCTCTCTGTCTCTGTCTCTCTATCTCTCCTTCTTCTCTCCTCTCCCCTCTCCCACCACCTCCCTCCATGTGTATCTACAAAAGCTCTCTCATAAGTACCTACAATATCTGAAATAACCTCCTTATGCAAGTACCCAGTGGCATTCTCAGCATTCTCTCAGCCATTCTGTAGTCACCTCTCCTGCATAAGGAGCACAAAATACAATGCTGTGCTTCTGCAAAACCATCCCAGGATTGTTCAGAAGCAGTATTACAGAGGAAATAGTTATGCTTTGAAAAGCTACTTGTCCTTGTAGAAAAAATAAGACATGATGGATAGAGAGCTAGTTTTGGAGTCAAGTAAACTGGGGCTTGAATCTCTTTGAAACTTCCTAATTGTGCTGGGTAAGCCACTGAAATTTCTCAATCTTGAATTTCTTTATCTATAAAAAGAGGCTAATAACAGCACCCAGCTCTTAGGACTGCTGTGATAATTAAGTGAAAACATATATGTGAAACATTCTGCAAACATTAAAGTAATATAAATGTAATAACATTATTAGTATAATCTGAATATAGAATATATAATCTGAATTCCTGTAACTACCTAAATCTCAATCTTAATAGTATTTTTAAATAATTTTTCCTTTGTTACTCAAAATAAATTTCACCTCTTCCTCCCAGATTTAAAGTAAGACTAACTAATATAACACAACCCCATGGATTTAAAATTTCAGGAGTTGACAAAGGTTCTCATAGCTGGGCATTCTCGTTGGCTTTACATCTCAAAGTATTAAAGGTTGAAAGAAGCTGTTTCTTTCCTGCCATTGTTTGAAATCCACATTCAAGTACACATTGGGTCAAAACCTAACCAGATGTAGGTACACAGAGAAGTTATTGGATTTCTTCATGATGAATAGAAAGTAGATAATGCATCTGTCTGGATGCAGAAAGAATATGCATAAAAATGATGGTACTGTACGTTGCATATATAAATTGTTGATTAATAGAAGTTTAGGTGTATATGTAAAATATATTATCTCCAAATCAATGTTAAATATGCATGTGTGTATGTGCACACATACATGCATACATAAACATGATGCAGTTTTCCAACAATTGGGAAAAACATCTATAGGGAATTCTTCCCTGTTAAAAGGATTTGGTTTCTTGGCACATTTATCCTCTGAAGAAAGAGAACAAGTATAATGGTGGTGTCTGTAAGTTAATGATTAGATAAGCAAGTACACTAATTATTAAATGACTTTTCTTTTAATATCCTTTCTGCCTAGGGTTTGAGAAGGAAAAGTCAAGGGGCTAATATTGCAGAATTGTGAGATTATCAAAGTACTAATACCACATTCACTTATTGTGTCTGAAGGATTTGTGAGGGAAGGGATGGCCAATTTAAACTGTATACTCGAGCATTGGGTTTCTCAATTCAAACCAAGAGACATCAAGGAGAAAATCCTTCCAGGCAAGAATTTCTTCAAGTAGGAAGAAGAATGTGCTTCTCTCTTCTAGTTCTTCTCTGTAAAACATCCTCTTCCAATTCCCCTCCCTTTTACCCCTCAGTGCTGAAGTTGTACCCATCTGTGCTCCTCCATTTTCTCCTACCTTTATTATGAGCAAGTGATAATAGGGTCCATCACAGGATTTAAAACCAAATGGGACTTTAGAGATCCCAAGTCCAACCCATTAATTTCATATTTAAAAAAACCAAGACAAAACAAAGGGCAAAAAGAAAGTGGCTGACACTTGGTACCAAATGCAAGAGATAAAATCCAAACACAAGTCCTATAACTTTTAGTATAGAGTTTGGGGTGTACATGGTGATAATAGGAGACTAGCACCTCTGGTGTGAGGACTCGCCAAGCCCTTTTCAGGGCTGCTCATCCACCTTTGTTGTCCACCTATCACCAAACTCTCAGCTGTGGCTCCAAGAAATTGTCACGTGTGTATCAGTCACCTTCCAGTAAACAGTCTTGGCAGTTAAGCTAAACCAGGTTGAGAGAAACTGACAGGCCTCAAACCTGTTGGTGACTTAGGAGAATGTTAACCCCAAACCTGTGAAAATTCCGCCCAGAGGAATGGGTAGATGAGGACTATTTGTTCTGAAGGCCATGAAGGTGGCAGAAGCAGGCACTGTGGAGCACTTAGAACCTGGTCAGACATTGGAGATGCTGAGGTCATTCACTGCAGCCTAGGCCATTGCCAGTTGTTTTGACTTTTGTCCTGCCACTGGACTTTTATTACTCTGGAAAGAGAGTGAGGAATGATTTTCTAATACAGCAGATTTAATAATAGCAAGAGACAGCTTTGTGTCTCTTCATTTTATCTCACTATTGTAGGGCTTTCTTAAGTCTTCTCTGAGTCTCTATATTTGCATGGCCTGGCTATAGTTACATAACCTCTCTGGCCCCAGTTTTCTTACCTGTAAAATGAAGAGAATGCCCTTTTCAGCTCTAAATCTATGAGTCAAATCTAAAGTTCACACCTGTGAGTGAGAGTCAGAACTAAACCAGATTCACATGTTCCAAGGCCTGTCCCTCTAAAGTGACTATACCAATGCCTGCAATTCCTTCCTTTCTTCCCTATATCTCATAGAATCTACCTCTTCCTTTGAGACAAAGTTCAAGAACCATTTCCTCATTTATGTAACTACTAGCTCTTCTCTTCCCCAATTATCTTGTATTTAAACCTCGAATTTACTTATTGTTATATTTATTCTCTATATGATTATATATATAAAATTCTTCCCCCTCACAGTGTAAGATTATGAGATTGACTTATTCTTGTGTTTATATAGTCTTCTTATACCTTAATCCCCAACATGTACTCTTCAACCCAGCCACAGTGATTTCCTTTCTGTTCCACAAACAAGACACTCCATCTTTTAGCTCTGGGCATTTTCTTTGGTGATCTGCCAAGTCTAGAGTTCTCTCTTCCTCCACACTGACTATTAGGCTCCCTGGTTTCCTTTAAGTCCTAATTAAGAAGACTTCCCTAACCCTTTTTTTAATTCCAATGCATATTCTCTTTGAATTATTTCTCATTTTTCTTGTATATAGCTTCCTTTGTATATATTTATTTGCATGTAGTCTCCCCCTTTAGACTCTAAGTTCTTTGAGGGTAGTAACTGTCTTTTGTCTCTTTCTGTTTCCCCAGCACTTAGCATGGTGTCTAACACATACTAGGTTCTTAATAAATGTTTATTAATTGATTGATATACCTATATTTCAGATACAGTGCCCAAAATATAGAAGGTGTTTAATAAATGAACTTTGTTTGAATACTATAAAGTATGTTCTCAGCCAGGAATTCTCAGACATTTTTTAGTAGAAATTAATTTTAATTATTCTGGAAGGAAAATTATCAGGAGTTGATAATGGGGAAGTTACTGATAGTATAGTGGGGGGGTGGAGGGGCATTCTGGGACCTCGGGTTCAAGTGGATTAAACTTTAAGATCAGTTGCTCAACCTTGATTTACTTGTTGGGAACTCCTGTGCTTGATAACAGGTGGGTTAATTTTCCTCTATCACTGAGCCTCTGTTAGTGTGCATAATGAGTTCACTTCCAACTTTGGTCGGACAGCCTGCTGAACTATTCCTTTAAGAGTACTTTCAAATGCTTTTCTTGTCTTGCCTGGAGAACACAGGGCCCTTTATCTGCAGGAATCATCTAAGATGGTCTTTCAGGTGGGTGGTTGCTAAGCAGCACCACATTTGAGAGCAGTTAGACACTGGAGAATCCCCTACTTGAAAGGAAAAATAACCACGCATTTTTCTTTGGTTTGTGGCAAATAGGGGAGCAAGGAGGAGAGAAAGGAAGAGCTATTTCTCTCTCTACCTTATCTCCCCTAAGATAATATTAACAAGCCCCACCATGGGCAATGACTCCCTTTGAAAGTAATGAATCTGTATATTCAACTGCCCATAGGAAGGCACTGCATCCCTACAGACCCAGAAATCACAATTTCAGTGCCCCACAATTAGTGTTCAAACCTTTCTTGTGAAGCTATCATATGCCCAGTTGTAATATATGTGCTATTTCCTCCACAAGCCCTTATTAAACTCACCTTATTTGCTATGCAAAATGGACAGAATTTCTGAAAAAGAAAAAAAAGAAGTGTATGGATTTCCAAAAGAGTTACTAGAAAAGCTAATCTAATTAGAAACTTGTCACCGTGTAAATAGAATCCACAGCAAGCTTTCTGCTCCTTACATAAGAAAAGCCTTAGCAGTTCTTTGGATTATTTCACATTTGCTACCAAATGTAAAGGTTGAAAAGCAGAAAGAATTTGTACCAAGAATGCTAAACAACTTCTGCAGCAACTCCATTCTTACTCAAAATATAACTCGTGTTTACAACACAAGAGTTTCCCAGATGGTCATGCAAATGAATGCTCAGGAATACATTACATGCCATATTATTGTTGTTTAGTATTTATTGGGCCCCCACAACGTGCAAGGTGCTGAGAAAAGCAGAAGAATGTCATCTGCTAGGCGATATGGAACATACTGCATAGACAACCACATCGTCAATGGTTCCCAGGGGGTTAATAACACCAACAATATTTGAAAGGTCTTCCAGACCCAATGGTATTAATATGGATGTTTGGAACTCATGTCCCTTGTTCAATTTCATCTAAGTTTCTTTTTTTTTCTCCTGGCGATAGTTCCTGATCCTGGACTATAATGGTACTGAGCCTACTACTTTTATTTCACACAATCCTTGCTCATATACAAAAATCCCAAGAAAATAGGTTTTGCAGCATGCAACATCATATGTGACTAAGCCATTTTCTATTGAAGGAGGTGGCCTAGTTGGAGTTTCAAAAGGTAGAAAGTTCACTCAGACATTCCCCTGCCAAAGACAGCATAGCTCACTCAGTGATATATTTTCAGTGCAGTGGAGACAGAGAATGGAACTTTAACAAAATTAAGGTTCTTTTTTAGTCCTACTACTCACCTAATTTTGTGTGTGTGTGTGTGTACAGATAGATATATGTGTGTACATGTGTGTATGTGTGTATATATACAAATACCTATGCATACATGTGCATGTATACATGTGTAGGTCAATATATCTACAGCAATATGTATGCACATATATATGCACATGCATGTGTACATATGTGTGTGCATGCAAGCATACCAACAATGGGTCCCAGGCTATTTTGAGCCTCTTAATGGCTCATAATGAGTACAAATAATAACACTTCTGTTTTAGCTAGAAACCCTAAGGGCCTTCCTTTTTTCTTTTTTCTTTCTTCCTTTCTTTTTTCCTTCCTTCCTTCCTTCCTTCCTTCCTTGCTACCTTCCTTCCTTCCTTTCTCTTTCTTTCTTTCCTTCTTCCTCCCTCCCTCCCTTCCTTTCTTTCTTTCTTTCTTTCTTTCTTTCTTTCTTTCTTTCTTTCTTTCTTTCTTTCTTTCTTTCTTTCTTTCCTTCCTTCCTTCCTTTCATTCTTTTCTTTCCTCCCTTTACTTATTTAGCTTGCTTATCTATATATCTATCATCCATTCATTCATTTATGCATTAATTTTTATTTATTTACTCACTTGATTTTATTTATTTTTTATTTGATTTTTTATTTAATTATCGCTGAGACCTTGGAAAGATCTTAGCTTAAAAAGTCCAAGGTCTCTCACTGCTTCTGTGGCCATATCCAGTTGTACTGATGAATAATTTGCCACTGGACCCATATGGCTCTGGAAGAGAATGAGGCTGGTGACTGTGCACAGCCCTGCCTCACTTAAATCCATTGTAGTCCATTGTAGTCCAGGATCTTCAAGAACAAAGAACAAACAACAAAAGCATGTGTGTGTGTGTGTGTGTGTGTGTGCGTGTGTGTGTGTAGTATGTATTTCTTGACATTCATTCTATTTTTATTTCTTTTACCTAGAGCAATTAGAAATAGACATGTAGTAAGACCCCAGTGGAAGGAAGAACAAGTCATCATTGATTTAAATCACATTTGATTATATAATAAGAGAAGAATTATGCACTCTGCCATTCTTTGCATACAGAATGTTCTTCGATACATTTACTACAACTATTATGTCTTGGTGTTTGAGGTTATCTCAGACATAATGAGATGTAGGAAAAGAATATGTAAACAAAGTGATGTATTCTGAGTTTATTACAAATAGATGAAGAAGAATTTTAGCAAAGCTAACCAAAATATGAAATAAATATGGTAAAGTGCAAAGCCTCCCCCAAATCCTGTTCTTAATGTCTCATTGTGGTGTGCAAATGATCCTAGGTTGTCAAAGTCTATGCTAGCAGATTGTAAGCTTTAGTTTGGTCCTATCATGTGGGAAATATTTCTAGTATGATCCTGGCAATAGACCAAGTCTGTTTCCCTAGGACTGAGCCACTTTAAGTACATAGAGACTCATAACCAGTAGACTTGCACTTGAATTCTCTGGCCATGGCAAACAATAAAATGAAGAAATAAGTGGCCCTCAGTTATAAAGTGTTAGCAAGGTAAGAAGAGGATGCCAAGAATCAGTTTTTGTTCTACCAATTTTAAGTTGGTTATTGGTACTCTAAATACAAGTCCTATGGGGAATAAGTAAATGCAATGATAGAAAAACTGAATCAAAGAAATCTTGATATTCTTCATATAAGTGAAACTGGAAGAAAGAAGGAAATTACAGTTAAATGGAAGGATGAATTGTAGCTGTGCCTTGGAGAGGAAAAGAGAGTTGGCAGAGTTAGGTTTCTCATATACCTAGAGGCCATCAGAAACATATTTATAGGACATATAGTAATTTCACATTTTGAAGCTCAAGATAATTAGCTTTTTAAAACACCATCAGGAAAACAGTTTTTGTACCAACAGGACAGCTAAGTGGCACAGGGGATAGAGTGCCAGGCCTAAAGTCAGAGAGATCTAAGTTAAAATCTGACCTTAGATAGTTGCTAGCTATGTGACCCTGGGCATGTCACTTGGCCCTGTTTGCCACAGTTTCCTCATCTATAAAATGAGCTGGAGAAGGAAATGGAAAAGCACTATAGTACTTTTGCTAAGAAAACACCACATGGATTCACAAAGAGTCAGCCATGACTGAAATAACCGAACAACAACAAAAGCAACTGCAAATGAGCACAGAAGAATCACACAACTTACAGAAACAACTGAACAACAACAAAAAGTACCAATGCTGGTTACTTAGGAATAATAAGGATGGTACTTAAACAATTTGTTAGTACCTTTTCTAATACAACCCCAAATGGGTCACAGTCAGACACAAGTAAAACAACTGAAGAACAATAACCATCCCTTCACTTTCAGAGTTATACAAAGAGCTTCAATCCCCATATCCAACCATATGGTAAAATTCAACACATTTCAAACTAAATTCATCATCTCTCATCAAAATAGTGTATAGAAGCTCCCTGATTCATAAGGGGAATTCTATCAAACATTTAAGAAAAGAAAAACAATAAGGGCAGGTATTCAAATTCTATCACTAATGCTTCATAAATATTAAGTGATCTTGGGCAAGTTATTTTACATCCCTGGGCCTCAGTTTTCACATCTGTACAGTGTGAGATTTAAAATTGGATATTAGATCATAAATCTCCCCTACTTAACCTTTCCCTTAATTTATCTCCCAGACTAGTAAATGGACGAAGCTTTTGGTTTTCTAGATAGACCTTTTATTGTTATGGTAGTCACAAGGTGATGTTGATTAGAAGGATAGGAAAGTAGAAACACAATACAAATCGTCTTAAGTCTAAGCTTAGTCTATATTCCTTATAAAAACTCACCAAAACCGAAGGCCACCTTAGGAGAGAGAGAGAGACCATCTGTGCAGCACAGTCAGGAGACCAGCAGAGCAGGAAAAAGCTCCACTTCCGTTCTCTCCTTGTCTTTTAAGCTCGCACCCCAGAAGTCGAGTGCGTAGCAGGCAGTCTGACATGCACAGCAGGTGGACTGTTGGTCTCCTCCCCAAAAGGGTGGTCCTTCAAAAACTGGAGTCTTTCAGTTATCCTAACCGAATGTTAAAAAAACTTTCATATTTTTTTACCACAACAGCAAAGATTTTTGACTTTATAATAACTGAGGTTCCTTCTAACTCTTGATCTATAACTCTGACCTATTGAAATAGGTTATTAATAAAGAAAAATTGAAATGATATCAACACTACTTGTAATAGTTTTATAGAGAAGTTTTGTTGCAGTTGTTCAGTTCTTTGTGTATATTTTGGATTGATCACAAAAATAAAGATAAAGAATTTTAGTGACCAAATCACAAGAAGCAATAAATATGGAAAAGTACAAAAGCTTTATAAATTCCTAGATGCTTCATTTTAGTTTGGATATATCCCTTCATTTTTTTCTGTTTAGAATTTAATTTTCCAAATTACATGTAAAAACAAATTTTGACATCAATTTTTAAAAAATTTGTGTTTCAACTTCTCTTCCTCCTTCCCTTCCCACCCCCCACCCATAAGAACTCAAGCAATTCAATATAAGTTATATATAAGTAGTCATGGAAAACATTTCCACATTAGCCAGGTGTTGAGAGAAAACAGACAAAAACAAAATTTCAGATTAAGGAACTATCAAAAGATATGATTCAATCTGTTTTCAGAGACCATCAGTTCTTTCTCTGTAGATGGATTGCAATTTTCATAAGTCCTTCAGAGTTATATTGGATCATTGCATTGCTGAAAATAACCATGTACTTCCCAGCAGATAATCTTACACTATTGCTGTTATTTTGCATATAGTACATTTTACTCTGCTTTAGTTCATATACGTCTTTCCAGGTTTTTTTTTTTATAGCATCCTGTTCATCATAACCTGGATATAATACCTTAAACTTGAAAGAGAATTTTCCTCACAATAGCCCAGCAAAGTAGGCACTATGCATTTTCCCATTATATTCAGTTATAATAACTATTTCCCTCCATCCTATCCCATTCCCATTATATTTAGTCTACTTTCTACCTTCTTTTACCCTATTCCTCCTCAGAAGTGTTTTGCTTCTGACTGCCCCCTTCCCCTGCTCTGCCTTCCCTTCTTTCACCCTTTTCTACTTCTTTCCTGCAGGGTTAGATAGATTACTCCTCTCAATTGGGTGTGTATGTTATTCCCTCCATGAACCCACTCTGATGAGATAAAGGTCTTTGAGCTAATTCTGTGTTCTAAATTTTCTTCCTCCCTCCCTCCTCAACCCTCCCTGTGAAATCAAGCAATTTAATATGTCATACATGTGCAGTTATGCAGAACATCTTCACCTTCAGTGAAAGTGTTTTGCTTTTTATTGCTCCCTCCCCAAATCTGCCCTTCATTCCTTACCCTCCCCCCTTATCTCCTTACCCTCCCACTTTCCCTCAAGGCACAATATATTACTATACCCACTTGAGTGTGTATATAATTTCCTCTTTCAGCCAATTCTGATGACAGTAAGTTTCACTCACTACCACACTCCTTCCCCATCTTCCCCTTCACTCCATAAGCTTTTTCCTGTTTCTTTTATGTGACCTACTTTCCCACAGTCTACCTCTCCCTTTCCCTTTCTTCCAGTGCAATCCTCTTACCCCATAACTTTATTTTGAAGATGTCATCATGGGTGAGTGAGGTGATAGTGGCCAAACACCAGGCCTAGATCCAGAGGCCCCAAGCCTATATCCAGCCCCAGACATAAGCAACCCTACCTTGCCTGCCCTACAAAAAAACAAGGATAAACAAAAAAGAAATGTTTTATAGATATCATCCCTTCATATGCAATTCACACCTGTGCCCTCTATCTAAGTATATTCCTTTCAGCTACCCTAATACTGAGAAAGATCTTATGAGTTAGAAGTATTATCTTCCCATGTAAGAATGTAAACAATTTAATCTTTTAATATCCCTCATGGTTTATTTTTCCTGTTTACCTTTTTATGCTTCTCTAGGGTCTTGTATTTGAAAGTCAAATTTTCTATTCAGTTCAGGTCTTTTCATCATGAATGCCTGAAAGTCCTCTTTTTCATTGAAGTCCCATTTTTCCCCTGAAAGATTATACAAGTTTTGCTGGATAGGTGATTTTTGGCTGTTGTCCCAGTTCCTTTGCCCTCTGGTCCTTTAATGTAGACACTGCTGGATCTTGTGTAATCTTTACTGTAGCTCCACAGTATTTGAATTCCTTTTTTCTAGCTGCTTGCAATATTTTCTCCTTGACCTGGGAGCTCTGGAATTTGGCTATAATATTCCTGGAAGTTTTCCTTTTGGGATCTCTTTCAGGAGGTGAGTGGTGGATTCTTTCGATTTCTATTTTACCTTCTGCTTCTAGAATATCAGGGCATTTTTCCCCTGACAATTTCTTGGAAGATGATGTCTAAACTCTTATTTTGACCATGGTTTTCAGGTAGTCCAATGATTTTCAAATGATCTCTCCTGGATCTATTTTCCAAGTCAGCTGTTTTTCCAATGAGATATTTCATGCGTCCCTCTATTTTTTTTTATTAATTTGAATTTGTTTTTCTGTGTCTTGGTTTCTCATAAAGTCACTAGCTTCCATTTGTTAAATCCTATTTCTTAGGCAATTATTTTCTTCAGAGAGCTTTTGTATCTCCTTTTCCATTTGGCTTTTCAAGCTGTTGACTTTTTTCTCGTGACTCTCCTGCTTTGCTTTCATTTTTCTTTATATTCTTTCCTCCACCTCTCTAAATCTTCCTTCTATCTCTCCTGTTTTCTCTTCAAAGTCCCTTTTGAGAGATTTCATGGCCTGAGACCAATTCATATTTTTCTTGGAAGCTTTGGATATAGGGACCCTGAGGTTGCTATCCTCTTCTGAGGGTGCACCTCGATCTTCCTTGTCACTAAAGTAACTTTCTATAGTTCTCAACTTTCTTTGATTGTTTGTCATGCAGTATTTTACTTGACCTTTACCTCCCTCTTACAGTGGGGCCTACTTCTAAGCTACACTGTCCCAAGCTTCAGAGGGTCCCAGGTGTTTCAGTTTGAGGAATGGCAGGTTTTTATTTTTGCCAGGCCTATTCTCTGGTCTGAAGATAACCTCAAGTCAGCAAAATTTTGTTTGCTGTGTTTCTTAGCTTTGAATAGCCTGTGGCCCTCCTTGACCTGGGCCTCCAGCCACTCAAGATTTCTTCCTGGTTCACTGCTGGGGTGGGATAGATGAATTCTTCCTTAGGTCTTACAGACACACCTGTATTTTCCACACACCACCCCTGGCCAGCTGTTCAGACCTCTCACCTCACCATAAGCTTATTTCCAGAAGATGCTGGTGCTACAGCTGATTTGGAAGCTCAGGGGTAAGTTTATCTGGCACAGCATGCCTGGGGATTGTGTCAGTGCGATCACAGGGTTAGACTCTTTTTGCAGCCCAGCATGGGTGCCTCTAAACTGTCTTTGGATGGAAAATAATCTCAGCCTGACTTTTTGTGTATCCCTTCATTTTCACAGGCCATGGCAGTGAAATAGAAGAACTGTAAAGATCTACCATGATGGAGAAGCATGTCCCCTTTCCACCACTCAGCTTCTGATTTAGAATACACATTCATTTCTAAAATCTTTTTGAGAAATATGATAAAAGATTAAAAGTGTATTGCCTTAGGGGCAGCTAGGTGGCACAGTGGTTAGAGCACCAGCCTTGGAATCAGGAGGACCTGAGTTCAAATCCGGCCTCAGAACTTAACACTTACTAGCTGTGTGACCATGGGTAAATCACTTAACCCCAATTGCCTCACCAAAAAAAAAAGTATTGCCTCAGAAGTCAATGAAAATTGAAAGGTAAAACAAATTTTAAGAAAGCTAATCAAAGTAATACTGAGGTCCTTTATGATGAAAATAAGAGGACAACAAAACGAGGAAAAATGTAAAAAATTTTCAAATATTTTTTTCTAACACTGCTTTTGCCATCAAGGACAACAAAAGCATCATACAGAACCTCTAACACCATAATCACAGATGTTCTTAGAGAGGAGAAAGAAATAGCACTTAAGAGACAACAATTTGAAAAGTAATTGAATTGGAGCAAATTTATATTGAGAAGATTTATGTTAGAGGCAACACAATTTAAAGGGCATTGAGAACTCAACTCCCAAGTCATCTGAGGAAGGAAAGAAAACAGAAGCGTGGGAAAAATAAGATTTATTGATACTGGGAGGAGAGGAAGGCATCAATAACTATTGGGCTATGTAGGAACCTGGGTGGCACAGTGGATAGAGTTCTGGGCATGAAGTCAGGAAAACTTGAGTTCAAATCTAACCTTAGATGCATCCTAGCATCTAGTAAATGTATCTAAATTGATCCTGGACAAGTCACTTAATCTTTATCTGCCTAAGTGTTCTCTGAAATGGGGAATAACAGAAATTACCTCCAAGGTTTGTTCTGAGGATCAAATGAAACAGTGTTTATAAAGTATTCATTAGCACATGCCTGACATATAACAGGAACTTAATAAATACTTGTTTCTCTCCTCTCTTCCTCTGAGCCTACTTTCTTATCTACACAAAATCTTTATGAGCCTCATCCCTAATAATAATAGCTAACACACACATATATCTATACATACACAATACATATGTATTATACTTATATGTACATATACATATATACATGCATGGGTACATTGTGCATACATATAAATGTATACACATATTCATATACATGCATTACCTATATATTACCTATATATCTCCTGTACATTACTTCTACATATCTATCTATGTATGCCAGACACTGTGTTAACCACTTTAGAATTTATCATCTGATTTTGGTCTTACAACAACCATGGGAGTTAGATGCTATTATTATCTCCATTTTACAGAAGAGGAAACTAGGTAGACAAAAGTTGTGACTTGCCCAATGTCACCCAGCTACTAAGTGTTTGAGGCTAGATTTGAACTCTGATCTTTCTGACTCTAGGCCCAGCACTCTATCCACTATACTAACTAGCTGCCTTCTACCTACAGCAAGGGCATCTTCCATGATGGTGTTATCAGGAAAAAGCAGGATTTTTCTTTTTTTTTTCTTTTTTCTTTCTTTCTTTTTTTTTTTTGTGAGGCTATTGGGGTTAAGTGACTTGCCCAGGGTCTCACAGCTAGTAATTGTCAAGTGTCTGAGGTGGATTGGAACTCAGGTCCTCCTGAATCCAGGGCCAGTGCTTTATCCACTGTGCCACCTAGCTGCCCCAGAAGCAGGATTTTTCAAGTTAAATTACACAATGAACCATATTCAATAAGTTAGCTATTAAAGTTTAGAATGGCGCTAAGACTTTTGGAAAACCCTTTATGTAACATCATGCAATTGATAATTATGGAGGGAATATAATATTTCAGTGTTTATCATTTTTGATGATTAAAAAAGCTTTGATTCAACAGATCAAACTACCCCCCATAAAGGATCCATTCTAACAATGTGACTTTACTATGTGTTTCATGCATCAATATCATTTAAGATTCCTTGAAATATATAACAGCAGAGACTTAACCTTCTTCAAAAACCCTCTCATCATAACCATCATGTGAGGTATAAAACAGCAAGATGTGCTCACCAAAGGTATTCATTACTGCAATGGATAAGATACATTACAGAATCCAAATGGTAGGTTTTCCATGTGGATGGTGAGGTCCTCATGGTCTTCCTCTTTGAATTAACTATTATATTAGTTGTGTCGAGACTCAAAATATTTCAGAACTTGCAGGAAGATATCTGTAACCACTCAAAAGAGTTTGGTCTGACCATTCACACAGAAAAAAGTCGATTAAAAATGTCTATTTCCCAGATTATGACATGTAGTTGTATGGAAAGCCTATCCTATTTGTCTATGAACATATCTACATCTATATATGGATAACACACATTTACACCAAATTGAGCACAGGAGTGGAAGAGTACAAACTAGAATGCTTTCAGGAGATTGTGAGCCCCTTTAATGCCTCGCCTAAATTTCTTCTCCAACAAAGGGTCCATAGTTTCATTATAATAGTGATCATTTATATTGTACTTTTAAGATTTGCAAAGCTATATTTATATGTGGTCTCATTTTATCCTCACAACCACCCTGTGAGGTAGATGCAAAAATTTATGGATGTAAGCCATGAAACACAGTCTCTGAAAAAACTCAAAATAAATAATCACATGGAAGCCAATGTAGAAGTACACTGTGTAGGGAAGATCATGCAACACTTAACATATCAGCAGCTTTAAAGAATGATAGGAAAAGTGCTATAGAAAAGGAAAAGTAGTGGTTGCCTGGGGAGGGAGAGGCCTGATGGGATGGATGGCTCAAGTGCTCTGTTGGAATCCTAGAAATATCAGCAAAAAACATGGAAGGGCTTCATAGTGTGGAGAATCTGAGGGTAATTTATGTCTGGAACAAAAATAGTAAAAAAGGATGGAAAAATATGGATGGGCTGTAATCTGCATCACTGGAGGGACCTCCCAAATCAGTGAGATAGTAAATCCATATGAATATTTGTGCTGAGCAAAACATAAAAAGCTAATTGAAATATTAATTATTGAGAAGTAGTATGACTTATTTGTTGTCTTTTATCTTGAGTCAGGAAGACCAGAATTCAAATCCAACTTCAGACACTTCCTATATACAAATTGCTTAAACTTTTTGAGCCTTATTTACCTCATCTCTAAAATGGAGATAATAATATGATGAAAATGATAATGGTTATAGATAGATAGAATGTATATAAAATGCCTTTAAGTTTTATAAAGAATTTCCAAATATTATCTCATTTGATCCTCACAGCCACCCTGGGAGGTAAGTACTATTATTAGAACCATTTTATAGATGAGGAAGTTGAGACAGTCAGAAGTGAAGTAACTTGCCCAGGATCACAAAGCTAATGATTTTCTGATGCTGGATTTGAACTTAGGTCTTCCTAACTCTTAATTCAGTGCTATCTCTATTGTACCACTTATCTGCCTATTATGTGTATACATATAAATACATATATATGTATACACATGCATATGTGTATGCGTGTGAGATATATGCATATACATTTGTTTATATGTGTATATGTTTATATGTGTATGAGATATACATGTTTATATGTATATATCTGTATGTGTTTTTATATAAATTTATGTATGTGTATATGCCTACACACATACATCCATATATGTGTGTATACATATGTAATAACTGAAGTGCCCATTTTGAAAGGGAGCATGGTTTCTTAGACAGGAGTACATGGATCCAAGCCTCAAATCTGCAATATTGGCAGTGTGAACCTGGACAAGTGATTTAAATCACTCAACATCCCATGCAGCTCTCTAAAATTCACAGTGGCAGGATAGGTGTTAAACTACATTGGTAGAGGGTTTTTCCTTGTCAGGAGTTTCCAAATAAAAGGAAAATCCCAGGAGTGGTTAAAATTAAAAGGTATATGCTTCACATGAAATGAGATGATAGATGTACCCTGTACCTTTAAAATATTATACAAAAATAAATTATCAATAATAAATCAACCTAGAGTCCATTACAATGCCAATTTAAATATTGAATCACACTTTAGCAAAAATAAGAAAATTTAAGTAGACCATCTTAAATATGAAATGTAAGATACATCATCTTGAATGTAATAATATATGGAATGATCAGTAACACACTATAAATACACATTGTTAGTGCTAATATATTTATTAAATCAAGCAAATAGATAATGTAAGCTGTGAAAGAATAAAGTATTTTAAAAATTATTCTCAAGGGAAAATATGGTATAATTTTTAGTCCTTTCTGTGTAATCTTAGTAACAGTCCCAATATGAAAATTAAAAATCTTATCATTCTAAAATATATAGGAATTCATTGTCAATTACTTGATTTAAGGCATATTTAACAGTATAAGACACTTTGTTGTTTTAAAACTATGCCATGATTTCCATGCACTTCAAAAGTGTGTGTTGTAGACAGCCACTATATCATTATGATTTTTCATCTAGATTTTATTTTGATTATTACTGTTAAATAACATCCATTCTCCTCATTACCATATCCTCTAATCTACTCATTAGAGACAGCGAGGGTGTAAGATATCCACTGTTTTGCTGACATACTGACAAGTGGTGACAGTAATAGACAATTTGCAGCAAAAACTTGCATTAAATTTGCTTCTGAGGCATATATTTACCCTATAACCTAGATTTATCTGGGATATGTCTCTATATAGACAGAAAAGATATGTGTTATGGACCTCAGTTTCCTTCCATGATCCTGAACCAGGACCAAGAAAAGATCAGGAGCTTAAACAATGGTAGAAATAAATAGGAGAACTACTGACTGAAGAAACAAAAATGCTCATCTGCTCAGGAGCATATGAAGGCAAGTTGGCCAGATGGCCTTCAGGATAGGAGTCACTGCCTCCCCGATAATCAGTTGGTCTCTCAGAAAGGCACATTGACTCTTTCAGTCATTCTTCCCTATTCATTTAGTACATTAATTATGCATTAAATGCTTTCCTAGTGGCCTGCAAGATATAAGGCACCTCCCTCTGGATCTAATTTGCTACTTAGGATAATGTGGTTTAGTTATAATTTTTTATTCTCCAGCATCCCTCCTGAGTCCAATGCCAATGGAACATTCCTCTGCTGACCCAGCTGGGCTTGGCCAGTGATACTCCCTAATGAATAGGGTGAGGCATCATTAATTTCAAAGCTTGTCATGGAGTCTAGAATTTTTTATCATAAAAGTATTTTATTATTTCCAGTTACATGTAAAGATAATTTTCAACATTTGTTTTCATAAGATTTTTAGTTCCAGATTCTCCCTCCCTCCCTTCTCTCCTCCCTCCCCAAGACAGAAAGCAATCTGATATAGGGTATATATGTACAATCACATTAAACATATTTCTGCATTAGTCACGTTGTGAAATAAGAATCAGAGTACACGGGAAAAACCTCAAAAAAACAACAAAAAAATAGAAACAGCATGGTTCAATCTGCATTCAGAATCCACAGTTGTCTTTTTCTGGATGTGGAGAACATTTTCCATTATGAGTTCTTTGGAATTGTCATGGGTCATTGCACTGCTGAGTGGAACCAAGTCTATCACAGTTGATCATCACACAATGTTGCTGTAACTGTGTACAATGTTCTCCTGGTTCTTCTCATGTCACTCAGCATCAATCAATTAAGTCTTTCCAGGTTTTTCTGAAATCTGCCTGCTCATCATTTCTTATAGCACAAGTGTATTCCATTACCATTCATATACCAACCATTGTTCAATCATTCCCCAATTGATGGGCATTCCCTTGATTTCCAATTCTTTACCATCACAGAGAGCTGCTGTAAATATTTTTGTATATGTGGGTCCATTTTCCTTTTCTATGATCTCTTTGGGATACAAACCTAGTAGTAGTACCACTGGGTCAAAGGGTATCACAGTCCCATAGAACTTTTGGGCATAGTTCCAAATTGCTCTCCAGAATAATAGGATGAGTTCACAATTCCACAAACAATGCATTAGTGTTTCATTTTTTTCACAGCTTCTCCAACATTTATTATTTTCCTTTTTTGTCACATTAGCCAATCTGATGGGTGAAGTGGCACCTCAAAGTTGTTTTAATTTGCATTTCTCTAATCAATAGTGATTTAGAGCATTTTTCATATGGCAATAGATAGCTTTGTTTCATCTGAAAACTGTCTGTTCATATCCTTTGGCCATTTCTCAATAGGGAAATGACTTGAATTCTTATAAATTTCATTTAGTTCCCTACATATTTTAGAAATGAGCCCTTTATCAGAAACACTGGCTGTAAAAATTGTTTCCCAGATTTCTGCTTCCTTTCCAATTTTGGCTGCATTGCTTCTGTTTGTACAAAACCTTTTTAATTTAATGTAATCAAAATCATACATTTCGCATTTCATAATATTTGGAATTTTTAAGTATACTTTGCCATAGTCAGGCCACCTCTGTGATTTTGTTTCCAATTCTGCATGCCACATTTTGGGAAAAGCATTGATAAGTTATGAGAGTCCCCCCAAAATTGCAAACTTGGTGGCATATGGCCTCGAATTCATGCCCTATTAGGAAAATCTGAAGGAATTGAAAATATTTAGCCCAGAGAAGACCTAGAAAAATGCAAGATTTTTCTTCAAGTATTTGGAAGTCTGAAATATGGGAGTGTAATTATGTTTGTTATGCCTGCCTGGCCCCAGAGGATAGATTAGGAGCAATGAACAAAGAAGCAAATTTAGATTTGACATAAGGAAAAATTTTCTGATAATAAAAGCTATTTGGGGCAGCTAGGTGGCACAGTGGATAAATCACTGTCCCCAGATTCAGGAGGATATGAGTTCAAACTCGACCTAAGACACTTGGCACTTACTAGCTGTGTGACCCTGTTCGAGTCACTTAACCACCATTTCCCTGCTCCCCGCCTCAAAATAAAAGCTATTTGAATGTAAAATGGGCTGCTCTGAAATATGGTAGGATTCCCTTCACTTGAGGTCTTTAAGCAAAGCCTGGATGACCTCTTGTCAGATATCTTCTAGACTGAACCCTTTGTCAGATACATGTTGAACTAAAAGGTCTCAGGTGTCCTTTCTTCTTACTCTGAAAATCTTTGATTCTGTGATTCTTTTTGCCAGGAAATTGATCCAGAGGAGCAAAGAAGAGGTTGTTGGCCATGCTAAGGTGGTGGTGGATCAGAAATATTTAGTCTTTGACAGGAAATCAGGCCCTTAATACTACCTATAGGAGCCATGGCTGAAAAGTTCTGAGAATCCAACTAGTATCATTAATCAATTAACTAGAGAAGAGTCCAGGAGACAAGAATTTAGTAAGACTGAGATGTGTTCTGAGGAACTTGCAAATGTCCTAGAGATACTTTGCTCACAATTCACCACCTCTTACCATCTGCTTTGTAAAACTAGTTCTCACACATCAACTAATGTGAGCACCAACTGATAACTTGCAAATCCATAACTGAAAGGTCAAAATGGTTTACAATAAAGTAATTGGATACAAGCGACAGAGTACCTAAAACCTCACTCATATTTGTGTGCCTCTGTGTGTGTGAGATTGTATGTGCACATGTGCACATGTGTGTATGATCTGACTTAATTGATTGAATACTCACACCATCCTTGTTTTATCTGAGGGCATCAGTATATAACTTGGTTGAAAAATTCTTCTGATTGTTTTTTCCTAATTGTATTTATCATGTTCAAAAGTGGGGGAGAAAGCAAACATAGTCTTTTTAAGAAACAATTTGTTTCAATAGAAACCAAAACTGTAAACTCCTAAGAAGTTAAAATCTTTTTTCAAGTATAATCTTAGTAAATCAAAGATTTATCTTTCATCTGTATTCTTCTCTAACATGTTCATGCCATCAGTCAAACCTTGACGATCTAGTCTTCCTTTGACATTTCTTTTATATCCATAACTTCCTCGTTATTTCCACTGCCATCCCACTAGAACATCTCATCTGTCAGGTCTGTATTTCTACAACAATTTCTTCCATGGCCCCCTTGCCTACTGTTTCCTTTCCATCGCCCTAATTCATCATGTTTGTAGCTTCCAGAGACAGACTACTTTTTCTTTAAAACAATTGAGAATAGTATACTTCTGCTTTCAATCAACAGTGCCACCCTACTCCTGATAGGATCAAGTCTAAACTTCTCTACTTGACTTTTTTATAATAAACATTTTAATTTAAAGTTTTGAGTTCCAAATTCTATCCTTTCTTCTCTCCTTCCCCATCCCCCCTCCCTGAGGCAGTAAGCAATCAGATATAGGTCATACATATGCCATAATATAAAACTACCATATTGTCATTTTGTACAAGAAAATTTTAATAAAAAATAAAAGAAATAAAATGAAAAATAGCATGCTTCAATCTGTGTTCAATAATTATCAGTTCTTTCTTTGAAGGTGGATAGTATGCTTCATCACTAGTCCTTTGGGATTGTCTTGGATTATTGTATTGTTGAGAATAGTTAAATCATTCACCGTTCTTCATCAAACAATATTGCTGTCACTATCCACAACATTCTCTAATTCTGCCCACTTCACTATATGTCAGTTCATATAATTCTTTTCATGTTTTTCTGAAATCATACTGCTTGTCATTTCTTATAGCACAACAATATTCCATTACAATAATATACCACAGTTTGTTCAGCCATTCCCCAATTGATGGGCATCCCCTTGATTCCCAATTCTTAGCCACCACAAAAAGAGCTGCTATAAATATTTTTGTACAAATAGGTATTTTTTTTCTTTTGGGGGATGTGTTTGGGATATAAACCTATCTCTGTTTGACTTTCAAGGACCTCTCTAGAATGACCTTATGGTTATTTTGTAAACATAAGCTTTTATTATTATAATATCATGTCACTTTCCTAATATGATTCATGTGCTTCAGTTTCTTGTCACATAATTCTGTATCTCTCACAAGTTCTAACCATAGTTCTAAACACACAGTAAAGCTTCAATAAATACTTGTTGATTGTTTAAATTAAATTTTTTAAAAGATTTAAAAGAGCACCTGCTATATTCATTGTACAATGTTAGGCCTGGATGAAAAACACAATTTATATGAGAAAAGGTTTCTGCCCTCATTTATATGAGAAAAGGTTTAGTTGGGGAGTATAGAATCTAGTAGAATATGCACAGGCGATGAGAATACAAAATAATCCATGGCAAATGAATGAAAAGGTATAGAAAAAAAGACATTTCCTAAGATACAATTGAGAATATTCATGACAGCTATTTCAGAGTTAAAATTAGGGCAGGATGACTGCGGTTTTTTTACTCCAGGGTACCAAAATTTAAAGCACATAGCACATAGGCTTACTCTGCAACATAGAAACAACTGAGATTAGTAAGTCCTTAACAACCTCAGTTAATGATTCAAGCATTCTGTAGAACAATTTGGAACTATAACCAAATTTGGATAAATTTGGAACTGTAAAACCTTGCATTCTCTTTGACCTAACAATACCATTACTAGGTGTATATCCAAAAAGTGATAAACAACAAAAAGGAAAAGAGCCTATAGATACAAACATATTTATTGCAGCTCTTTTCTGGTGGCTAAGAATTGGAAATTTAGGGGATGCCCATCAATCAGGGAATGGTTAAACAGATTGTGGTATGTGATTTTGATGAAATGCCATTATAATATAAGAAATAATGAACAAGATGCTCTCAGAAAAACTTAGAAAGACTTACATGAGCTGATGCAAAGAGAAATGTGCTGTGTACAAAGTAACAGCAATGTTGTGGGATGATCAGCTGTGAATGAATTAGCTTCACCATAAATTGCTTCCTCTTTTACTCTGGCTTTGCCCAAAGTGAATGGGGCAGCTAGGTGTTGGAGTGGATATAGCAATGGCCTGGGACTCAAGAGGACATCAGTTCAAATCTCACCTCAGACACTTACCAGCTGTGTGACCCTGGGCAAATCACTTAACCCCAATTTCATCCTGATGGATATCTTACCACTGGACCCAGATGGCTCTGGAGGAGAGAGTGAGGTTGGTGACCTTGCACAACTCTCGCTCACTTAAATCCAATTCAATGGAAGTCATGACATGACCCTGATGTCATAGTCCTCTTTGAGTATGAAGGATAAACAACTTAAAAAGTAAAACACTTTGGATTTCCCTGTCCCCTTCTTCTTTTATTAACCATATCTTTTCCTTTTATTCTCCAACTCTAAAAAAACCTCTCCAGAAGTAGCTTTTTAGTATCCTAGAAGCTTCTTTCATCTTGACACAGTGAATATTACACAGTATTCCTTAACCCTTACTCAATTTCCCCTAATGGCAAAATTTCTTATTATTTCCCATGACTTCTATGAAGTCATGAAAGAGGATTTTTCTTAAAATACCTCTGACAAAAAGAATTTGTTGAGGGAATATAGGTGATACAAGAATAAAATTGTCAGTAAAACTATTTTAAAATAAGCAAGACTATATTTACTTCCCTCCATATCTTTGAACCAATGGAGCATGGCAGTAGGGCTAACCACCATGGTTCTCTAACCTATGTGTTTCCTTCTCAAAGGAGGCATATTGAGGGACAAATAATTTTAAGTGATTCTATAATCATTACAAAGTATACTATCGGGCAGCTAGGTAGCACAGTGGATAAAGCACCAGCCTTGAATTCAGGAGTGCCTGAGTTCAAATCCAGCCTCAGACACTTGACACTTGCTAGCTGTGTGACCCTGGGCAAGTCACTTAACCCTCATTGCCCCCGCAAAAAAACCAAAAAAAATAAAAACAAAGTATACTATCAATCAATCAGTCAATGTCTACTATGTGCTAAGCACTGGGCTAAGTACTCGATCAAAGGAACTAAACTAATTGCACTCACCATGAAGTATATTTGGGCAAGCTTCCCTGGCAGTCATAGTAATATGCTTTATAATGGAAATAGTGCCCAGCTTGGAGTCAGAAGCCTGATCTTTCCCCTACTATCTGTGTGACCTTGTACAAGTCTTAATCACATTGAGACTCAATTTCCTCATCTTTAAAGTGAATGTGTTAAACTAAATGACAACTAAGGTTCTTGCCAACTCTAAGTCCATGATTATGGGATTCCTTTTCATTTGGTAGAAAGCTAGAAGAAAAGAAAGGAATCAGAAGGGTTTTCTCCTTTATAGAGAAAAGAAAGTATTCATTTCTAATGCCTTTCAAAACACAAAGGATAAAATCAGACTTTGATTTCCTAAGCATTGGAATAGTGAAATCAGGGTTCTCCTTCAGAACAACCTGACTTCATGCTTCTTGTTAAAAACATAATTTCAGTGGAGACACATTAAAAAGTGGAAAGAAATAGTTGTTATTTCACTAAACCTTGTAAAACAGGTGGGAAGATTGTGATAACTATGTATTCCACCTACTAACATGGCACAAATAGGAACTTTCAGCTACTGCTCAAAACTATAAATAGAAGTTGGTGGTCACATTACTATATGAATGAATGAATTAGTCAATCAATCAATGACAAAACATACTCTATAATCAAAAGATTTTTCATGTTAAGATTAATTTTGTGTAATACAAGCCTAAATATTACATAAGCTCCTTTGACATTGAATGATTCTGCTTAAAGACAGAAACTGCATTTTGCAGTCTAAGAAAGACAGACAAAAACCACTGTTGGTAAATGTTTAGTCTTGTTTTCCATACTCCAGGTGACTGCTGTCCAGAACTTAGTCTTCAAAAGATAAGAATCACAAACTTAAATTTGGAAGAAACTTTGGATGACACTTGGTGCACACACACACACACACATACACACACACACCTCTACGTGGAGCATGGGAAAAATCTTAATGGCAAGCAGAATGACATAGCAGATAGAGAATAAGCCTTGTAGTCAGAACAGACCTGAATTCTGGTCCTGTCCCTTCTACTAGTAGCTATATAACCCTATCAAGGTGTTTTTCCTCTTATTGTTCCCAAGCAAGTTTCTAATAGAATAAATTATGAAGCAAATTCCTATCTGCATTGATTCAGGGAGTTTCCTCCCTAGGAGTAGTCTGTGTAAATTAAATCACAGGACCATTGTAGGTATTTATCTTTAAGAAACCATGATTGGGAGCATCTAGGTGGCACAGTGGATAAATCACTGGCCCTGGATTCAGGAGGACCTGAGTTCAAATCCAGCCTCAGAAACTTGACAAGTACTAGCTGTTTGACCCTGGGCAAGTCACTTAACCCTCATTGCCCCAAAAAACAAACAAAAAAATGATGACATAATTTTCAAGGTATTACAGCTAAACTTTCCATCTATCAATCAACAAACATTTAGCAAGGAACTAAAATGTGCCAGGTACTATGCTAGGTGCTAGAGATACAAATACTAAAAACAAAACAATCCTTATTTGCAAGTACATTGGAAAGCCTTCTTTCCTGAATACAATAATGATGGAACTATCCACCAAAGAAGAGTCGACAGACTTAAGCCAGTGTGTTATAGCTACTTTTCAGTAGAAATTACCAAACCAGATTCAGGCAGCTAGGGGAAACTATGGATAAAGCACTGACCCTAGGGTCAGGAGGACCTGAGTTCAAATCTCACCTTAGACACTTACTAGTTGTGTGACCCTGGACAAGTTGCTTAACCTTAATTGCCTTAAACATCTCCAGTGTCCAGTCCACTGGACCCAGATGGCTCTCAAGGAGACAGTGAGATTAGTGACCTTACACAGCCCTGCCTCCCTTAAATGCAATTCAGTGCAAGTCACGACATCACCCCGATGTCATGTGGTCTTCTTCAAAATGAAGGACAAACAAGCACAACCAAACCAGACTTACCCATTATCCAGCATGAAATACTCTCTGCCCTTGGGAAACCAAGATGAGGCTTTGAGTCAGGGATAAAAACAATAAAAGTAGCTTGGGATAAGGAAATGTAATATGGCACCCTCTGACCAATTGGTGTTTCAGCAGGAGCTGGGATGGTGCTATCCAAGGAAAGACTCTTTAAATTTGTACTTTTGTTTAGTATTGATTTCCTTAAAAAAAAAAATGTTTACATGTGCTATTACTAGCACCAGTCTGGTTAACAACTAATAATGGCCATGGTGTTCTTTCAGATAGAAATGATCACAGAGCATCAGCTGAACATTCCTTGCTTCAACTGTTCTTATGCAACAACAACACAACAACAACAAATCTGTCAGGAACTCATGATAGAAGAGGATCTCCAAATCCAAGAAAAAAAAAAAAAGAACTGTGGAGTATAGATGCTGAATGAACCATACTATTTCTTTTGTTTTTGGTGCTGTTGTTTTTTTCTATTTTGAGGTTTTTCATCATTGCTCTGATTTTTCTCTTATAACATGACTAATGCAGAAATAGGATTGATATTATTATGTGTGTGTGTATATATACATATACATATATATATACATATACATGTATATATGTGTGTGTGTGTGTGTGTGTGTGTGTGTGTATATATATATATATATATATATATATAACCTATATCAGATTACCTGTTGTCTAGGGGAGGGGAGAGGGAGGGGAGGGAGTGAGAAAAATCTGAAATTGGAAAGCCCATATAAACAAAAGTTGAGAACTATTTTTACATGTAACGGGGAAAAAATAACATACTTTATTAATTAAAAAAAATCTGTCACTTAAAGTCCATTTTGCAGATTTTACAGAGCTACAGATCTATAGCAATAATAACAATCACAATAATAAAGATGATAATGACAATAGCTAACATTTATATAGTGTCATATATATATATACAATGCCAGGCTCTGTGCTTTATAATTATTAACTCATTTGATCCTCACAACAGCCCTGGAAAGTAGGTACTATTATTATCCCAATTTTTACAAATGAGGAAACTGAGGAAAATAGGGATTAAGTGATTTGCCTGGGGTCACATGGCTTAGTGTCTAATGTGAATTTGAGCTTGTCTTCTTGACTCCAGACCCAGCGTTCTATCTACTATACCATAACTAATAGCTTTCATAGAGAGTTATTTAATTATACACATTAGTGAGAATGACCTTGCTCTTTTAGACAATTTGACAAATGCTTCCAACTCTATCCTATGCCATGTGCAGTTTTGTTTTCTCTGATGGTAAAACTTTCTTACTTATAATTCTCCTTCACATAAACGTTGTAGTCAAAACTCAGAAAGTTCCTAGATTGGAAAAATGTGGCCTGTACATGGAACAAAAAAGACAGTCTCTCTTTAAGCCTCATTTCCCACCTGCATGCGGGGCAGTGAACAAACAAGTATTATTATTAAGTCTTTGGTTATTTGTGTGGAACCATATATCTGCACTTGCAGTGAATAACAGAAAGCTTTTTCTAGGGTAATGTATACAAGTCACCCTTTTAAGACATTTATTTACAGCCTAACAACAGTTTCCAAGGAAATAATCCAAATAACCACCATTTTCTTTCTACCTGGGAGTCTTTCTAATGGTACCTGGACTGAAATTTTTTATGATCTATCTCTGACCCCTTTCAATAAAGATGCATCCAAATGATCATCAAAGTATCAGCATGAAACCATTTCCACTTCTCCAATGGCCTCACTTTGTAAGCACTGTGGAGAATAACAGAATGCTATTACTAGAAGGGACCTTGAGAATATCAAATTCAACCATGCCATTTTATAGATGAGGATACTGAGGTTCACAGGGGGTATAGTGACTTGTGCAAAATCAGAGGGAGTTAGTGACAAACCTGAGATTAAAATCCATATTATGTGGTGTGATCAGCCATGCCGCCTGTCCAATTATAATACTAGTATTAATGGGAAGCAGTAGCTGTGTTAATGACATATATGTGTGATATGATTCCTACTCACTCTAACAGAGATAGGGGTAGACCAAATTCAAGGAATATCAAGCTCCTTTTAGAATGAATTAATGCTTATGTCTCATATACTTTATATACTTGTAAAAGAGTAGCAGGGGAGCCCTAATCAATTGAGTCTCAATACACTTGATGAAATTAAGTTTGTCAGATTTCGAATAGCCTATTTGAAATTTGTAGGACATTACATTTCAAGTATCATTTGCATATGAAAGGGTCAGCAGAGACAATGGAGAGAATGGATTTGTCTGGTATTACCAAAATTGCTTTACCCATTCATTTTTCCAAGCAAATAGAGGAGTCTGAGAATTTTTAAATGGAGAAACTAACAGACCAACTAATTGTGGTTCATTAGTGTAGAAGAGGGCCAATTATAGTGTAGAATCCAGCTTTTGAGAATGATTTCAGGTCTTGAGTACTCTCTTGAAGCTCAGATAGAGTGTGGCAGGATGGGGATTTAGATTCCCCATCAGCAATGACATCATGTAACTCTAGACATAACTGTAGGAGACATGTGCTTGCACTTAGTAAGAGGAAAGAGAGTTTGACATGCTATGTTGGAATATTGAAGCTTGGTGTATGACAGACCTCATAGAGTTGGAGGGAAGAGAATTAGGGAGACTTCCTATTATTTTTAAAATTCCATCTCTCGGAAGGAGCCTAAAAAGGATAGATTCTTCTCACCAATCCAATAGTAAAAGAAAGTTCCAAAAGACTCGTGATGGAAAAGGCTCTCCAAATCCAGAAAAAAAAAGAACTGTGGAATATGGATGCTGATTAGACCATACTATTTCTTTTTTTTTTGGTGCTGTTGTTTTTCTTTTTGTGAGGTTTTTCCTTTTTGCTCTGATTCTTCTCTTATAACAAGACTAATACAGAAATATGTTTAATGTTATTATACATATGTATATACAAGCACACACACACACACACACACACACATATATAACCTATATCAGATTATCTACTGTCTAGGGGAGGGGAGAGGGAAGGGAGGGAGGGGAGGGAGGGAGAAAAATTTAAATTGGAAATCTTATCTAAACAAATGTTGAAAACTAAAAAATAAATACTTTTTTTAAAAATTGCTGAGTCAAGGATTCCAGTTAAGACAAAAACTAAAGACAGTGGAAACTTCTTCCAATCAACAGCCTCATTTGTCCTATAGAGAGTAGGCCTAATAAGTCAATCATCTAACCAAAACACTTTATTTACTGAGGACTAGCTTAGGGATGTTGCAAGAGGATATCAGGGGTCCTACAACAGCAGAAGTATATATATATATGTTTTCTCCTTGTATGTGTATGCCTTGACTATTAGATACTCTCTCTCTCTCTCTCTCTCTCTCTCTCTCTCTCTCTATATATATATATATATATATATATATATATATATATATATATATATATATATATATATATATATAAAATCTCTATATGTGTTTGCTCTCCCTGCCAATGTTGGGTACTTTTGTAGAAGAGTATGTTGCAGGTTTTGGGGAGGGATGTTGTGTTTTTTACTATGCCATTCAATAAATGTCTTTGCTTTGAGCTAATTGTATCTCCTGGTTGGTTCTTGGTAGGCAGACACATTGATAGGGGCTCATGAGGTTGAATCAGGGATAGTTATGTACTATAGGCACTAATGTGTAAGTGCAAGTCCTCAAAGAGGTACTTGTATAATAATCATGCAGGTCTATAGATGAAGTAATTGACATCTATAACAAAGCAGTGGGTAGATTATATAGTTTTGAGAAATCAAGTCCATTTGCTCTAGGGCAAGAGTATACTGATAAGTGTTTACAACTGGCACTCTGGGGGGGGGGAATGTGCACACATACTTGTACATTTAATCAGCATTATTAACATTTTTCTATATTACTTTCTTAAGTCTAGACCATCAACAAAACAATAAATCAAACCCTGATTTATAGCATTTGGTAGATGCTCACACTGACATTTTAACAGTCAGCTCTCAATAGCCAATTGGAGCCGCTCTAGCACGCTGGACTGGGGACTCCCTCAGATGAACAGGCTGGTTTGCTTTTAGTATGCTTTTAGGTTGTGTATCTGATGAGTTTGGACACAAATGACTCTGATGTTCAGATGGATCATTTTTAATATTCTTAATAGCAAAATCAAGGATCTGAAAGATACTTTTTTACTGTGGCAAAATGAGAAGCTGATATATAAAGAACTCTATCCTCCATTGGTATGAGCTAAGGATAGAGAAATAGAGCAAGCATGTTTTAATAAGACCAATATGATTTTCCCTCTTTAATTCAAACTTTTAATGCTAAGTAGAACTTCAATTTTTCATTTTCTTAAATGTTACTTTAGATGGATAGGTTGTTGATGGGTTAATAATTGTCACGGCTCAATCGGCATCCTTCAGGTGAGAAATATTTGCTCTTTCTTTGTTTTTGTTTTTGTTTTTGTTGTTGTTATTGTTGTTGTTGTTTTTTTCGGGGCAATTGGGGTTAAGTGACTTGCCCAGGGTCACACAGCTGGTAAGTGTTAAGTGTCTGAGGTCGGATTTGAATTCAGGTACTCCTGACTCCAGGGCCGGTGCTCTATCCACTGCGACATCTAGCTGCCCCGCCCCTGCTCTTTCTTAATGAGGAATGGAAGAGTGTCTAATCTATCTCTAGTCTTTAGTGTGGTGTGATGATTATGAAATTATTATTAGGAAAGATTGGTTTATACATACATACACACATGTGCCCATGCATATAAATGTATATTATGTATATATTTATGCATATATGGCAGCTAGGTGGTATGCAGGTAGAGTGTTGAACTTAGAGTCAGGATGACCTTATTTCAAATCTCACACCAGATATTTACTACCTTTGTGACTGTGGACAAGTCACTTAAGCTGTCTCAGACTTAGTTTCATCCTTGGAAAAATGGGGATAAAAATAGCACCTGCCTCACATAGTTGTTATGAAAATCAAATAAGAAAATGTGTTCTCAAAGCTCCTTACAAATCCTAAAACTCAACATAAATACTAGCTATATACATATTTACAAACATACATATATACATATTTCCATATAATCATGTATGTGTATGAATGAATGTATTTCCATATAAATATATGTATGTATACACATAAGTATTTATATCTAGATCTATCAATCTATACCTATATATGTGCCTATATATACATATAGATATCTATACCTATATAAACCTAGACCTACCTACCTATATCTAATTTTCAAAGGGATAAGAGGAACTCTATTTGGGGGCTTGATCCTGACCTATAAAGGATAGCAGGCTATAAAAAGAGAATTACTGGATCCCTGGGAGGAAATGGTGATGCCATGTTAGAGTTCATACCAAATAAAGAGGGAAAGCCGGGTGTACTTTTGTACACACTGGATTTTGGGGAAGTGGATTTCAAATAATTCAGGCACAGAATAGGTAGAATCCTATAGTCTACAACTGTACAGGTAATTCAGCCCATAAGAAATGGTAGATGGAATAACCAAATTTTTAACTAAGAATGATGTAATCATGGCTGAGGTTCCTCACAAAGTAGTGATCCAGGCCCTAGAGAAGAAACATAAACAGATGGGCAAGGCTGCTGCTGCTGCTGCTACTTCAGAAGGTGGTCAAACAGTCCAAAGAACTGAACAGGGAGTCAATAAAAGGGCAATGGCCTAAGAGAGAAAGAAAGGTTTTCACAGAGTTATTCTTCCTCCAAACTGGATTTTTAAAGATATGTATAGAAACTGGATGTAAGGTTTTGTTTTTGTTTTTGTTTTTATTTTTGTTTTTTTTAAGACTGTAACAATAATGTTAGAGCAATGTCAGAATCCCTAAAACTCAGAATACACAGAGTCTATAGAAGAAAAAATACTCTTGTAGACAGTGATGGGACACTTCTCATTTCCGGCAATTAATCAATTAAGTAATTTTAAGCAGCTCCTATGTTTCAATCACTATGCTAAGCACTGGGGATACAAAGACAAAGAACAAAATCATCCCCACTCTCTAGGAGTTTACTTCCTATCAGGAAGTAAAATGAGTAAATATGAAGAGAATAAATATAATATGTAGCTGTTGTGGGGAGGGCAACTATGGAAGTCATCATGTACTTGAGATTTGTCTTAAAAGAAGTGAGGAATTCTATTAGAATAAGAAGAGGAGGTATAATTATCAGCATCAGAGGTGGCCAGTGGAAAGGAGCTAGATGGGTAACTGGGAGAATGGATAAAACAAAAAGGAGAAAAGAATAGGCTATAATGAGAGTGGGGGGGAACCAGCAGAGGAGAGAAGTTCTAGGAAATATTTTGTTCTCCATCCCCCTTTCCATCTCTGGAACTATAATTTTTTTTGCTATTACAGAGGGAAGGGAGAATATCAATAAATTCCTCTATGGCTCCACTCATTATGCTTGTGATTTTTCAAATGAAAAACAAAAATCCTTCTATGTTCATCACTATCCTTTATGTGTTGTCTACCCCATTAGAATGTAATCTCCTTGTATGTATATAACGTATATCAGATTCCTTTTTTGTCTTGGAGAGGGGGGAGGAAGAGAGAGAGGAAAAAAATTTTAAACTAGAAATCTTATAAAAACAAATGTTGAATACTACCTTTACATGTAAGTGAAAAATAATAAAATACTTTTGCGATTTAAAAAATAAGAAAACAATGAATAAGGAAACAGAAACAAAAAATGATGTAATCTCCTTGAGGTCTGGGACATCCTCATTTTTATATTTCCGTTTCTAGACCTTATCACAGTGCTTGGCACATGGTAGGTACTTAATAAATACTATTCCATGAATTGTTATTTAATTAATTAATACTATTTCATTAATTCATTTGATATCTTCATTCACTGATCTCTTACCAGAGAAATAACTCATAAGGATAAGAGAGTCCTATAAGAAAATTGGGGCAGGGGTGATGATGACCAAATTATATACCCATGAGGAACCAAAGGAAAAAGAGCCTGCAAAGACAAACATCTGCCCCTTCCATCCTTTGATCAGAAGGAAGTAGAGGGTGAGGGCAGACTAGTAGGAACACCTTCTGCTTCCTTCTTGGGACTCTAAGTGACTCTTTGGGCTTACCTACTTTGAAACAATAGTTATTCATTCTACAATTTCTATTTTGTTTTTCTATCTTAAATAAAACTTGAATCTGTAAAATGGTTAACATCTTGAATGAATTGTAAAATTAGGTTTAATATACAAAGTATCCCAAAAATCTTGGTAGAGTTTTAAGCTACTGAAGCTGAAAGTTACTTAAGCTTATAAAGCTTAAAACTGCATAAAGACTTTTGGGACATTCTGCATCACTATGCATGCTTTCTCATATTTCCTAGATGTTGGTGGGGTGGGGGGAGGGTGCTATGAAACAAGAGAGTAAAAATATCTTCTAAATGTTTACCCTTTATATCACAAGTAAATCTCTGACCTAAAGCATACACTTAGGATAATAAAAATGGCCTTTTTTATACAGCATTGGGCCAAGAATGTTGAAGAGACCATATGGGATAATATGATAAAAGAAACTCAGGCTCTAAAGTTAAAAGACCTACATTCAAGAATTTAGCGCTACCATCTTCCTCCTGTGTCAAACAGATCATCTTCTCTCTCCAGGTCTCAGGTTCCTAAAGAAACTGGACTCCAAGTTCATCACTCTTTCTACTGTACAATACAGTCATGATTTATTCAGTAAGAACAGGTCATGATAGGATAGTCTCTTTTTTCGTCAGTATTCCTATACTGGGAGATCAAGGGAAAGCTTTAGCTAGAGTATACCCTGATGTTAGCCAGTGGTTCTTCCAGCTCTGAATTCTGTGATCCCTGGACTGCAACTCCAGCTAGATGAAGCCATGATGGTGGAAACAACTATTCATGTTGACTGCTTCCATTTCTCTACCAAAGGAAACAATTTGTTGACTTGGAAGGCTAGGACCAAAATAGATAATAAGGGGGCTGCTGTCCAAAGTAAGTGAGAATGTGGTAAGATAGCAACTTGCTGTCATCAATGAAATCAAATCACATGCCAAATGAATTTCTCTCCAGGATATTGAAAGAACTAGTGACTTCAAATGCCAAATTGCTGTGGGTCTAATTGGTGAATGTGAATGCATAGCTCTTGTCAGTGATCTTTGAAAAAATGTGCAGAGGTCCTCAAAGGCTAGAGATAGACTAATATTCTTTAAAAAGAAGAAGAAGAAGAGGGTAAATTATTCAAACTATAGGCTTAAATATAGCCCAGGAGAAAAATTACAAAATAGTGGTTCCTAATCATTTTGAGAATGATGTCTTCTTTAAAAATATTAAATGATAATAATGTTTCATATTAATATAATGCTTTTAAGTTTGATAAGCACTTTGAACAGTGTTTCATTTGATTGTCACAACCCTGCAAGGTAGATGATATTATTGTCCCTATTTTATGGCTAAGTAAACTGAGAAAACAGAAGTTAAGGGTTCCATAGCTAATAAAAATCTATTATGAATTCAATCATATCTAAATAAAAGTTGTATTTGGTCAATCACATCAAAACCTACATATATTTTAAAATTTGTTATAGATGTAACTATATATATTTACACAGAGTTTTCTAAAAGTCTTAAGGACTTTGGGGACACCCTGTGTATTTCAAGTTGTAAGTCTAGAGGAGATAGTTTTTTGGCTTTGTTTTTGTTTTGTTTTGTTTTTACTATTTGGAGTCTTACACTTTGTATCTTGTTAGAGCTAAATAAAAATAAAAATAAAAATGTTTGGTCATATGCTGATTCAAAGACTTGTTTTAATAACTGCATGGTAGCCCCCAGAAGTCTGTAGCTCAGAAGTTGGAATTGCTGTTCTGGGAATATATACATGATATTCATCCACTGGGACCACTAGCTCAATAGCTAGAAGGTGCCTTAGAGATCATCTGATTTGGGGCAGCTAGGTGGTGCAGTGGATAGAGCATTGGCCCTGGAGTCAGGAGGAACTGAGTTCAAACCCAGCCTCAGACACTTGACACTTACTAGCTGTGTGACCCTGGACAAGTCACTTAATCCCAATTGCCTCACACAAAAAAAAGAGAGAGATCATCTAATTTAACTCCTTCATTTGTATAAATGTGGAAACTGAGGCTCATAAAAGTGAAATGATTTGTCCAAAGTCACATAGGTAGTAAGTGACAGCGCCAGGATGCTGTGGCTCCAAGTTCATCACTCTTTCTACTATACAATACAGTCACGATTTATTCAGTAAGAAAAGGTCAGGATAGGATAGTCTCAATCTCTATTTTTGTCAGTATTCCCATACTAGGAGATCAAGGGAAAGCTTTAGCTGGAGAATTCCCTGATGTTAGCAAGGGACATAGCAATTTCTCATGTTGCTCTTATAGAAAAATAGAGATGTGTTCTAGATCATAGTAGAGTCAGGATTTAGAGCTGGTTGAATCACAAAAACAAAAGAGTAATGACTAATGCAATCAGTGACAGCTTGGAAGGAGATTTCAAGTGGAGTAACAGAGAGATGTGTCTTTCATTCTTTTCTGTTCATTATTTTATCAATGACTTAGAGGAAGACATGAATGTGATGCTTACCAGATGTAGGCAGAATAACTAACACGTTGGATAAATAATAGTCAGGATCCCCAGATACCTCAATAGATTGCAATTTGATAAGAAAAATTATGAATTTTAAATACCTGGGTTCAAAAAATCAATTAAGCCCAAGATAAAGGACAAAGAGCTAAATAACAGTTCCTGGGGAGGAAAAGAGAGGCATAGAAGGAAGGGAGGTTTTAGTCAACTAGAAGATCAATATGAGGTAATAGTAAGATTGGCTCATCCAAAAATAACCCCCAAAAGCTACTTTGATCTTAGACTGTATGAACAAGGACACAGCATCCAGAATGAGAGATAATCCTCACATCTAAATTATACTTTTCGGTCCCAGATGCTGCATTTTAAGGATATAAATAAATTGGAGTATGTCAATAACAAGGCAAACCAAATGTTCAGGGGACAGGAAAGATAGAAGGGGGACAGGGGGGATATGATAGTGGTCTTTAAGCATTTGAAAAAGTCTTACTTATACACAAAAGGAGGTAGCTTATTCTGTTTGATGCCAGAGAATAGAACTCAGATGAGTGGTTAGACACTTCCAAGAGTGAGATTTCAATTCAAAGTAAGGAAAATCTGAACTTCCAAATAATTAGAGTTATCCAAAAATGGAAAGGACTGCGTTAGGAGGTAATAGATTCTTTACAGTGTTGTGAGGCTCAAAGGAAATAATGAATGTAAAGCACTTTACAACCCTTAAGGGACTATATATAATTATGATGATTAATTATGCCTAATTATTAGGCCTCTAGTCACCAGACCTTCAATCTGCTGAAGACTCCATTCGCTGAACCTTCTACTGCAGTTCTACAGAGCTCAAGCAATGTTTCTAGAGCAGTACAGGCATGGACTGGTAAATGTTTAGTTATTGGGGAGAATTAACATATACATACTTTTAAGTTTAATTTTAATTATTGACATTTTTAAGTCTGTAGAGTAAACAAAATAATAAATCAAGCCTTTATTTGTAGTGATTTCAGATTTACAAGGTGTAAATGCTCACTATGAAAATTGCTCTGGCAAGTGGGTTAGAGCTGGCTCCAGCACATATCTGGTTTCCTAGCATTAGAGGTCTTCAAGCCCCAGTAATCACTCTTTGGGGCTTTTATTAAGGGAATGCCTGCTCAAAACTAGTTGTATAGAGTCTCTGAAGTCCTTTTGAATGCTTAAGTTTCTGTGCTTCTAAGGCACATGGGTGATAAGAGACTTATATCTGGCATCCTTATTCTCAGGCCAGCATTCCTTCCATTCCACATAGGTGTTCCAATGTTTTTCATCCAATTTATTTTTATTAAATGGTTCTATTGATAATGCATGATTATCTCTTAAAATACCACAATATTCACTAATGGACAGCAACAAAACTACTTTTTTAATAAATATGGCTGGCTGTGAACTTCAAGATTACCTGCACTTTCCTATTTCACTTGTTTCCTGTTTTTAGCTTCTGACCTCCAGTGTTTGACAGACCATCTATTTTGCATTATAAATTCTGCAGTCATTATCAAGACCCTGAGATGTCAGTAAATATTAATAGTCATACTGGAAGCATTTTTCTTGGTCCAGTGGCAGTCTCGTCAGTCTGTAACATGGAATAAGATTACCACTAAATGTATCTTATGTGCTCAGTTTTGGACTAAGAAAGAAAATACTAGTTATTTACTTGGGATCCCACAGGTTGTTGAAAATGATAAGATTGCAGCAAAACTATTAACAGACATATTTGAGAGAAACGGTGACATAGTGGCTAGCAGTTGAGAACTGAATTAAAATCCTTCTTCTAATCAGAGGATTTTAACCTTTTTTTGTATCATGGACCCCTATTGAGCAATATTTTAAATGTATAAAATAAAATACATACGATTACAAAGGAAACCAATTCCATTCCAATAGTTATCATTTTTTAAAAGGTTCATGTATTGCAGGTTAAGAATTCATTCATTCATCAATTGTTTGTGATTGGCAAAAATGGGGTTGATGGATTTTAAATAATTACTTAAATAATATTGGCTAAAGATAATAATGAATGACTGATGCAACTTTTATGATTGTTTTAATAATTGAGTATGGGATAATAAAAGGAATTAAGCATGGCTTCTAGTAAAATTAAAACTTTAGCCACCACTATAGCCTAAACCCTCTTGAATCCTTCCTTTTCAAGGTTTGAGGCACCCCAAGAAGAAAATTATTGCGTGGAGATTTTGAGGTGAAGCTTGAAAAGGCAATAGATGAATGACAGTGATAGGATAGTATTGCCAGAATTTAATGAAAGTCCTAATGTAGACTCTAAAAGAAAGATCACAACTGTACATTCAGTAGCCAACCTGGAGTTAGCACTGTAGCAAGCCAATAGTCAGCTTCTCAAGGCCCTTGTACAAGGCTGAATTTTCAGTCTGGTTCAGGTCAAGAATATTGCAATAATGTCAGACCACAAAGTGTTGATCCATTATCCTATCCCTTCAAAAGGACAGAGAGTTCAGACTACTACTTTATAGTACATCAGTCTCTGGCACCATTCTATTGTCCACCTTTTATTTTCTCATGTTTAATGAGGAAATCCAGAATTTGTGAGACAGGGAAAGAATTCAGAGCCCCTTACAAGTGTAGGGCCAGAATGAGGGCAACAAGAACAGGTTAGCAGGTGAAGCTCTCTCAGAAAGATGAGTGTTTCTGATAAAATAGGAAGCAACAGCCCCAAATTGGTTTCCATTTTCTCAATATTCCCCCATCTCACCTGAGCCTTTAAGCTCCACAGGAACTCATGTTACTACTCAGGAATGTGAACCAACAGTACAAAGAGTAAATATACCTGAGGGAATTCAGTATCAATGTCATAGAAGGGTATGTATTTTTACTACTACCTTAGACTACTTAATTTTATAGCAGCATGGCTACCACCGTGAGCAACACTATCTAATGCTTATTTCTTAATTTTAAGCTATCATAGTCACCCTGGTATAATGACTGAGTGCTGAGTCTTCAGTTGAAAAGATTTGGGTTTAAATTCTATCTCTGATATTTATTAGCTTAGTGACTGTGGACAAGTCACTTGAGTTCTCTAAGAGTTATCAATTAAGGTTTAGCTAGAGTTGTGTTTGGTGATGGTCATAGATCCATCCATAGTGAAAGGATTGCTATCATTTTGATTAGTTATAGCTCATTACATCCCTGTGAGAAAATGTTGATTTTGGAACATCCGTTTAGAAACCTAGATTAGATGACTCAAGCAAATAAGTGGCAACAGACAAAAATGAAAACATTTGATTTCACAAGCCAATGATCAGCTTTTAGAGACACCATGCTTTAATTATGGGAAATTATTAAAAGTGATCAAATAACCTTGTTTGAATAGGATAGCCAGCATGTGTCAGGGATAATTATTCCAGTACTCCTCTTTTTTCTTCTCCTGACCCACTACATAGCTCCCAGGTACAGACACCAACCTGGATGGACTTGCCCGAAGTGAATGTAGCTTATTTTTTGTGAACTTCAGTTCCTTTAAAGAGTCCTAAGTTTTGTTTATTTGGTTAAAGTCAGAATAGGGATTGAATTTTTTAAATGGAGGTTTTATCTTTTGTTTAGAAAAGACTGAGAGGTTTAACATAGCTTGCAAGAGCTTGAAAAGATATGGATGGATGTCTTTGAGATTGGTTCTTGGTTTTCAGAAAAGTGTACCGTGTGGATACCCATCCTCCCAAACTGCCAAAAAAAGACACTCCTCACCCCCAAAATAAATTCTCTCTCTCTCTCTCTCTCTCTCTCTCTCTCTCTCTCTCACACACACACACACACACACACTCATACTCACACTCACATGCACACACACCCCTGCTTCTACTAGTTTCTACCCAACTGATCAGCCATTCAGCAGTTTCCCTACTGCCTAAAATAAGGAAAGTCAGAGACCTAGAAGCCAGGCCTCATTTTATTGCCCAACTGAGAGCAACCTGCAGGGACAGGAAAGCCTGGTCCCTGTGAAGAACAAGATGATATAATGTCCATTTACTCCATATTAGTCATCTTCTCATCTCCTTCTAGTGAGTGGTTAAATTCCTCTGTTTGAGGCTCTCAGGGACTTCAAAAGGAGCTCTGTATGCAAGGCTGCCAGACAGAAGGGGATGATTATGTGGTCATTTATTTATATGATTGGGACACAATAGAAGTGACTTTGGGGCCTGAACATGTTCCAATGACTCATAGTATTTTTTTCCTATGTTATTTGACCTTCGCTCCTTCTACTATTCTCCCACCCTGATGGATCTGCTCCCTAACCACAGCAATCCCACAGCTGTATTTGTTGACCAGAGATGGGAAGAATGAAAGTAACTGTTTTCACCAGGAATCTTCAAAGGGTTTAAAATTAGTTCCTTCTTGTCAACATAGGATCAGATATTAAAGGATTTAGGAAATGAAAGTTGTCATTTCTTGTTTGGAAAACATTTTCTCATGATAAAAAATAGGAAAGTTATAGAGTAATCACCGGGCTTGGCTATATTGTGTGATGCTTAGTTATTACATTATGGCATTACAAATGAGACGCGAACACAAATCACAATGAATACATGATAGAAAGGAATAACAGCTAAAATGTATTTAATCATTTTAAGAGACAAATATAATTATCAGAATATCAAATATTAAATGTCTAGCTCAACAAAAAGTATCTGGGGTTAACAAAGAAAGACATTGATTTATGGAAGTTATGCAAAGTGTCCAAGACCTCCAGAGGGTGCTATTGCATTTATACAGAAATGGATTAAAATATGTGCATATTCTTCTGAAAAAGCAAAATTAGAATTTTGAATGTCTTTAATTCTTGCCCATAAAACACAAGGAAAAACATATGAGAACTAACAACGATCACACTTTTTTATGCTAAATGAATAACTTAAGCACATCTTGTTTTATAGAATGGTTATTTACCTATAGGCCACTTATATAATAAAGGAATAATGGAAAAAAGGAGTTCAAATACTCTTTGGGGGAAAGATCATATTTTATTAATTAATAAAGGTATTGCTTAATTAAGACATTAATTTATTTTTATTGTCCTCAAATGCAAAAATTTAAAGAATTGAAATATAGGTTTCAAACACTTTCTTGAGGATCATGTAGAAAGCAAACACGTTACAACATAAAAACAATTGTTGGGGAAATAGTATACAGTTTCAAAGGTAATTTCAAGTATTGACATAGGTGCGATTAAGTCTTTATCATCATCCTCCCCCATCTCAGCAGCTTTGTTATGGTCCTCACAATGCCACTATGGAGAAAAAATATGAAATAAAAGTAGTATGATAATAAGCTTTCTAACTGGCTTGCCTAATACACCAGGCTTGTGTAGTGATGCAAACACATATAAATTCCATCATCTTGCAACTCTAGGTATCAGAAATACCTGTGCTCATCTGTTATCTGTAGGTATCTCTTTCAATTTATATTTTGCTTTAAAAACATGAATGAAAACAGATCTAAAGCAATTCTTTGTGGAATTAATGGGTGTGTTTGTTTTGTTTTGAATTGTGTCAGCTACTCCAAATGCCTGTCATCTTGACAATACTGTTTGTCAATACCACCATGGTGGTATTTTTAGATATTGAGCTGTTGGGAGGTGATTTGGGAATATAGTGGAGGGGTAGAAATAGGAACTACTCGATATTTTCCAACATAATATTCAGGTTTTGCTTAGCTTTTGAGACCAGATTGACATTGTTTTACTAATGATTAATCACGTTCATTCTTTTAAAAAAAGAGCACTAATTTTAGACCCTTGGGTAACATCACTGATTGGTGTCATTTAATGCTGAGCAAAGCTAACGTTGAAGACAGTGAAAGAGTGTCATCAGAAAGTACACCAAACTCACAGAATCGCATCATATTAAGTATAAACAATTATAGGCAGGGAGTGTTCAGAGTGAATTGGTGAATGACACCTAAATGGAAATGACTAATATTGTATCTGGGTTAGGAAATTATACAACATGCTCATCTAAAGGTGAGAATGTTGGCCGAAAATTTTCATGGAGTTCATGTAAATGCCTGCAGAACAACAAATGCCATTTATATAGCGTCTTCCTTTTTGAAGCTCACACTGTTTTAAAAGCACCTAATTAATCCTCACCCCATCTCTGTCAGGGCGGTAAGGTAGAATTGGCATCCCTGGAGCCTACAGCAGAACAAAACAAACAGGGCAGGCACCCATCCTTGAACACATTGCTTCTGGGTAGGTGGCTATTTTTCTCACAATCAGGGGACAATGGAACAAGAAGGCCCAGTTTAAAATGTTTAGTCTGAGCTGATCTGATCTGCAATAAGGAGGAATGCTGTCTACTCAAAGTGGCTCATTAGGTATTGCTTTAAAAAACACCAGAGGGAGGCATTGGCTCAAACTACTTTGTACCTGTGATGATCTTTGGAGACCTTATTCTCTCAAAATAGTCCTAGAGAGTCCAGTTGGTAGGACCATGAGGTTTTTGTTTTGTTTTGTTTTGTTTTTGTTTTTGTTTTTGCGGGGCAATTGGGGTTAAGTGACTTGCCCAGGGTCACACAGCTAGTAAGTGTTAAGTGTCTGAGGCCGGACCTGAACTCAGGTACTCCTGAATCCAGGGCTGGTGCTCTATCCACTGTGCCATCTAGCTGCCCCGGACCATGAGGTTTTGCTTTTGTTTTTGTTTTACAGGGCAATGAGGGTTAAGTGACTTGCCCAGGGTCACACACTTAGTAAGTGTCAAGTATCTGAGGCCGGATTTGAACTCAGGTCCTCCTGAATCCAAGGCCGGTGCTTTATCCACTGCACCACCTAGCTGCCCCAGGACCATGAGGTTTTGATAGTCAAGCAGGTACAAGGACACTACAGATGCTAAAGACCTGTTGGTGATCACTGGAAGTGCTTAAAGGAAAGCACAGTAAGACAGGCCATTTGCACCTAGCGTTGCTATCAATATATGACATGTTGTGGGAATATGAAAAAGCTCTACAATGTTTTGTCCCTAATAAAATGCTCTTATACCCAACTGGTACAAAACAATAGTGTAACACATTAACTTATATAGCCCTTTTAACTTTATTTTGTGCAGAGAACTTTTATAACTGTTAGCTCAATTGAACCTCACATAAACCCTGATTTTGCTATATCTGATATCATTAACTCTTATTATTTGACAGATGAGAAAACACAAGGTATAAAGTAACTTATCTAAAACTACAATGCAAGTTAGAGCTAGGAGAAATGGGAGAATAGGAGAGCCTGGAAACTGTATCTTAGAGCTGCAAAAGACTAACAGTCACTGAGACCCATCTCTTCATTTTATATATGAAGAACCTGAAGCTTCTAACACTATTATCTAGTTTTCACTTAGTGCTTTAAAGTGTGGAAAGTGTTTTCCACAAGTATTATTATTTGAACCTCACAATAACCCTGTTGTTATTTATATTACAGATGAAGAAATTGTCTGAGAGAGGTAACGTGACTTGCCCAGAGTCACATAGCTACTAAGTGTCTAAGTCAGAATTTGAATTTAAGTCTTCATGAATCTAGGTTCAACCTTCTATCCACAGCCCCATGTTGCTGCCTTGTTTAAAATGATGAAGTAGCTTGCTCAAGAGGAGCACATAGCCAATCCACCTTAGAGCCATTACCCAATTCTTCCCACCCTGAATACCAGGCTGACTTTTCCCCCCATCACATATCTTTAACTTCTTTACTTATGTGTAGATACAGTCTATGAGAAGGTAAAGAACTGAATAGTAAAACACCATTTGGATTGATGTACAGGTGAGACAACCCATAACCTTGTTCAACAAAATAGTGTAGGAGTGTGGGGTGGGCAGGGAGAATGCATTAGCATTTCTTGTAGAGTCAGGAAGTACTTGGGCAGGATATCTGTAAAACACTGAAACAATGTAAGATATAGCGGAAAGAGAATTGGACCAGTAGACAAGAGCCTGAAGTTCTAGTTTCCATTCTCACGCTTGATAGCTATGTAACCATGAGCAAATCCCTTCACTTCTGTGACATTTAACATCTTCATCTGAAAAATGGGGACAATAGATGTACTCTCAAATTTTTCAAAGGTTTTTTAAAAATATTATCTAAGTTTTTTGTTACTATAAAGCTGTGTAAGTTGTGTATAGATGTAATTATTCTATTATACATTTACTAAAGCCTTGCTCTCATGCTTTCAGGTTGGAGTGGAGGTGGTCCTGTGTTTTTAACAAATCAACAAACATCTAGTAAGTGCTTACTGTGTTACAGGTACTGCCCTAAGTGTCAGGGGATATGTAGAATAGCAAAAACAAAGACTGCCAGAAGATCACAAGCTCTAGGTGGTCTCACCAAGAGGAAAAGGCTTTGAATACAGCCCATGGTCAGTGGATTTGTACTGTGTGTGAATCTGCTTTGCTAAACCCAGAGTAGTTTATCATCAGAAGGTTGGCTACCAGGGGAGACATTTTTTTTAAAAGACACGGCAGCTTACAAAAGCCTTGTACTGAGATGGGTGGGGTTTACAGCCTCTGCTGGTAAGAGTAGAACTCATAAGAATGAAATCAGAGAATTTTTGAAATTTGACCATTATAATTATCTGTATAAACTTGATCAAGTAATTTCAAATCTCTTGGCCTCAGTTTCCCCGTCAGAATAGATGATCTCTAAGATCATGCCAAAGGCACACAATTTTTAAATCATGTGAAATTCTGTGATCAAAGTAATAAAGAAAGGGAGAATAAGAAAGCCACTGTATTTTTTCAAGGATCCTAAAAATCGGCTATTTTACCTAAACTGGAAATGAAGAGATACAATGCTGACAAGAACAGAGGTGAGAAAAAAAAATCTCCAGCTGTATAGGGAAAGAGAATATATTTCTACAAGATTCTAAAGTGACAACTCCCCTTCAATCTTAGAAAATTGGTGTTAGGTGTGGATGTGTTTATATTTATAACCCCAATTCTTTTTATATCCTTTATTGAAATAAAATATACAATTCTAGGGGAAAACATATATTTGAGTTCAGTGATTGACATATGCATATTATGTAAGGAGATGATTCTGTGAGTAGTAATATGCTAAACTTCTCTAATCAGCCTCCTATAGGCTATTGCCTTCCAAGCTGTATAAGTAGTGGCCTGGCTCTCATTGTCTCACTTATTCGCATGTCTCGCTGTGCACAAATTTAAATAAGTAAAGCATTTTTAATATTGAGTCAGTAATTTAATGGCTTGGCTTTATATTTCATTATAACCAAACCCTACATTTCACCATGCCACCTTAAGTGAGCAAGATATATACTAAACAATGATTTAGAATGTACATAAAAATTGCTAGATGAAAAGGTCCATATCTTTTTCTGTTATGTGTGTCAGTGTCTATAATTCTGCATCTACATCTATACATAGATTTATGCAATTGGATAAAAAAAAATCTCACAATCATATCTTAAATCCTAGCCATTTGCAAGGATTAGGCTGTTCTACTAATTCACTGAGGTGGGATTTTAGTTATTCAGCTAGTCCTTTACTCAAGACTGTATCCTGAGGGAAATCATGCAGCATCTCATCAGCTTGTAAACATTAGCAGTCAGCCCACATCACCCTGATTTATTCTCCAGGTAGGTGATCACATTTCTAAGACTAAGAAAGTTTATGAGCTTTCCTCTGCCAGCCGACGGAGATTTGCGTATCCTAACTGGAATCTGAAATTCTCAGTTTCCTCATCTCTGAAATGGGGATAATAATAGCACCACCTCACAGGGTTTTTATGAGCATCAAATAACATAAAAAGTACAAAATGCTTTGTAGATTCGAGCTACTATTATATTTATTTTGGCATCTTAAAACATAGTTTTATTATAGGGAATTTATTTCAGATTTTTTTCCTCTTTTTGGATGCATGACCAACTGTCTTTTCTAAAGTCCCTTCTCCCCAACCTGACCAACCGTTATTTGTACCTCCAGTGACCAAGAAGAATGGGAAAGACTCCAACAACAAGATAAAAAGAAGGAAATTGGGGGGAAATTGGTGATTATCCTACTTTTTTTCTTGCTGCCTTTTGATATAGCCTGGTTTTACTTCTAAAATTGGCATTTTAATTAGTGTGCTCTGACTACTCCTTTATTAATCTCATTTTCTTGGAACCTGTGCTTCAACTTGGTCATTAAAATACCCATGGAGACAATCATTTGACTAAGTTATCAGCAGTTTATAAAAAAACCGCTAGTGCTTGGGGATGTGATGGTAAAACATTCCTATCACCAACATGTCAGATCAAAGGGCCTCGTTTTTAAAATGTATTTTTCTTCTCCCTTCCTCCTGAAAATAGAAATGGTGGTAAGAAGATGTTATATAGAAAAGATGTTATCCATTTTCAGTCAATAGGCTTTTCAATAGTTTTGCAATTTGCAAACACTGTTTTTTCTAGGAGCTGTCTGAAATGACTAGCTTGATTGAACTAGGTGTAGACACTCTTGGAGATTGCCCATTGAGGAAGAGTGATAAGAGTCATTGCCAAGAATTGTAGTTCAGTAGTGTATCTAAGGACAGGTTAAAGGTGGGAGGAAAGTTGAGTATCTAACCATCAGATTATTATGGGATAAAACAAGGAGTCTGAGCTAAGGGAAGAGATGTGATGAGGTGGGGCTGCATTTCTCACCAGGGTATTGTCACAGGTAATGGACATATGTCTGAATTGTGGGAGCACCAAGACAATAAAAAACATGATGTAACAGCAAAAAAGGAATTATTTTAAAAGGTAATAGAAAAAATAAAAAGATTAAATAGGGAAAATACTCATTCCTCTAGCAAAAGGGAAAGTTCTAGCAGAGAACCCTGCAAAATAGTCACCTGTAGGGGAACCTTCTGACATTACTGTCTCAGTCGGATTGGAGGCATCATTGAGTCAATTGGGGCTGTCCCTTTTATTTAGACTGCCCTTTGGTTTGTACCCTAGGGAGCCTAGAGATCTCATTGATAGTTGTTCAATGGCTCTGTGATTGGTCATTGAGCAACCAGAGCTGCCCAACATGGTTCAGCATCTTGACTGTTACAAATAAGCAGTTAAGGGTGAACAGGAGTTACATGTCAGTTTTGTCTGCAGGGTTAAGGAAGTAAGTAGTCCTTATCTGACTGTTGCATATAGTTTTACTGGCTGCATTCAGACCATATTTGTTACTATAGCTAAAATTGAGAAAGACTCTTTGTTCATCCTTAGAAGCTCCTAGGTGGCACAGTCGATAGAATAATGGGCCTAAAGTTAGTTCAAATCCTACCTCAGACACTTAGTAGCTGCATGATCATGTGAAAGTCACTTAACTGATATCTGTCTAAGTTTCCTGAACTATAAAATGAGGATAATATAGCATCTATTCCCCATGAGTAATTATGAGGATAAAATACAATAATATTTTAAAATGCTTGACATAAGTCCTGGAACATAATAGGTGATTAAAAAATGTTTATTTCTTTCCTTCTTCCCTTCACTGTGTTGTTGAGTATATTGTCTTCCAAAAATTCTCTCTCCTTCAGTATAACTGCTGAAAAAGGGGCCCCTAATAGGTCCTCTCTTTTCGGAGATGGGATTATGGTGTAGATGTTTCTTTACAAAGTAGTATAAATAATAGAAAGATGGAACTTGGAACACAGGTCCATCTCCATCTCAACTCCTCATGCTTTTTGGTTTTTGTTTGTTTGTTTTGTTTTGCTTTGGGTTTTTTGCGGAGCAATGAGGGTTAAGTGACTTGCCCATGGTCACACAGCTACTAATTGTTAAGTGTCTGAGGCCTGATTTGAACTCAGGTCCTCCTGAATCCAGGGCCGGTGCTTTATCCACTGCACCACCTAGCTGTCCCCTCCTCATGCTTTTTGGAAAAAGAACCCTATTACTGTGTGTTTGACTCAAACATTCAAAGCAGGAGGGCATTTAATCCTTTCTTTAGCAGGGTTGTTTCACTAGCTTTGTTCTATGGAGGACCTATGTTCACCCTGTTTTTCAGTATAGGGTCTTCTGCAAATTCCCTGTCTTCTATAGATATTAAACTGAGCAGTCAAATCAAACCATAGTCACAGAAACCGAAAACTCAAAAGAATCTCAGAAGTCTTCCAGTCAAACACACCCAAGACCAAAGATACCTTCTTGAACTCACCCAACAATTAGTCATGTAGTTTCTGCCTGAAACCCTCCTGAAGCCATCTATTTATTCCACTTTTGGAAAACTCTACTACTCTAATAACTTGGAATTTTTCCCTAACATTAAGCCTAAATATACCCTTCTTCAACTTCTCCCACTGTTTTTAGTTCTTTCCTTGAAATGAGCAGAATAAGTCTAACTATTCTTCCATATTACTCCCTTTCAGATAGTTGAAAAAAGCTATCTCATCTCATTTAAGTTTTTTTTTTCATTTCTGTGCTAAACATACTCTGTTCCTTCAATGGATAAAACATGATCTTGGAATGCTTTCCAGTGCTGGTCAGCCTCCTCTGGATAACCTCCACCTCCATAATGTCCCTTCCAAAGTGGAGTTCCCAGAACTGAACACAATCTTCCCAGTGTTGTCTGACTCCCATCTTTCTTGACTTCTTTGTGGCCATGCACAGTAGTCTATACTCTTTGTCTCTGTTTCCCTTCCTCTTACTTGCTTGTCAGCACTTTGCATATGGCTTCTGACCTCATCACTAAGTTGAAACTATTTTTCAAAAGTGGCCAATGAACATTTAATTGCAAAATCAAATGTCCCTTTTCAGTTTTCATCCTTCTTGATCTCTCTGCAGAATTGACACTGTTGAGCACCCATTCCTCCTTCTGAAAATTCCCTCTTTTCTGGATTTCTATGGTTTTCCTCTTACCTGTCTGACTACTTTTCAAGCTATATCCTAGCTTCTAAATGGGAGTACTCCAAGGCTTTTTTCCAGGGCTCTCCCTTCTTCTCTTTCTCTGTCTCTCTGTCTAGTTCTCTTGCTGGCTCTGTTTTTCTCTGTTTCTCTTTCTGCCTCTCTCTAATTGAACTTTTGGGAATTGATGAGATTAACAAATGAAAGCATGTGAGCATGTGTGTGTGAATATATATATATGCACATATACATATATACACACATATATATGTATATACACAACTATATAGACATATAATACTTTATACTATATACTGTGTATAACGCATATTATATAGCACATATATGTATTATATAAATATGTACAGTTATATATTATCACATATACTTATACATCATGGTATTATATAAACTATATATTATATATGGCTATATGACAATGTATTGCTACATGTATTACTGTAGTAAATACAATGTATAGTATATAACATACTAAATTTAAATACTAGATATTATATAGGTATAGATGGTAATATGTATGCTATACTATATTAATAATACTGTATATGATGTATGTACGTGGTACTATATTACCATATACATACACATATTGCTATGCTATATATATTTATATGGATATATACATACATAGAATCATTTGTTAATCTCATCAATTCCCAGAGGTTTAATTATCCTCTCTATGCAGATGATCCCTAAATCTATAAATCAAAATCTGGTCCTAGTCTTTCTCCTGAGCCATAGTCTTGAGTTACCAACTGCCTACTGAACAACTGATATATAATGAGCACCACAAATTCAATAAATTCAAAACAATTTAAATTTTCCATGACCCCTCCCCCTTTCAACATTCCTTTTTTTTTTTAATCTGGCATACTACCAATCTTCCAGGCACCTATATTTCCACCTCAGTGTTATACTTGTTAACTTCTTCTCCTAATACCCTCCCCCTGACAAATTGCCTCCTATTTATTTTCTTTATATTTTTCATATGCCTTTATATGACTTTTACTATGCCTGGTATATACATGCTCTCTCCTCTGATAAAATGTAGAATGCTTGAGGGCTGGGGCTACTTTGTTTTTGTCTTTGTATGCTCAATGCCTAACATGTAGCAGACACTTAATTAATTATTATTTTATTTATTTATTTGTTTGTTTATTTATTTATTTATTTTGCAAGGCAATGAGGGTTAAGTGACTTGCCCAGGGTCACACAGCTAGTAAGTGTCAAGTGTCTGAGGTTGGATCTGAACTCAGGTCCTTCTGAATCCAGGGCCAGGGCTCTATCCACTGCCCCACCTAGCTGCCCCTAATTATTATTTTTAACTGATGATGGTATAGTAAAAGTATCACATCACTTTACTGGATACTACTAGTTCTTTTAACTCCTATTTTATATACCTTTGGCTCCCATTGCTTTTGAATTCTCCAATAATCCCAATAATCCAAGATCTTTTTCACACACACAAAAACTGCTATGTAGTTTTTCTTCCTCAAAAACTTTAAATGAATCTTCAGAAATGAGTTTACATCCAGTATTGTTATTCAGTTACAAAAAGCACTCATTTTTATTAATTTCTCCAAATAGCCCATATAACATGAAATATCAAAGAACATTAGGGAAGGGAATATGCATTTTTAAGTATCTACTACATGCTAGTCACTGTGATAAGCACTTTACAAATATGTAATCCTCAGAACAATTCTGCAAGGTAGCTACCATTATTATCCCCATATTGCAGTTGAGAAAACTGAGGCAAACAAAGGCTAAATAACTTGCCCAGGGTCACACAGGTAGGAGGATCCTGAGGCAAAATTTGAACTCAGGTCTTCCTGACTCCAGGCCCAGTGCTCTATCCACTGTGCCACATAGCTGCCTCTATAACATAATCCTGCCCTTCCAATCACAGAAGAGAAACAAGTTCCAGGATCATTTCTACCTGAATTCCATTGAACCAAGATGAAAATAATGAGATAAGAACAATAAAAATAGCTTAACAATAATAACAGCAAAAACAATAACAATATACAACGTTAAGATTACAGAATGTGATCTAATTAAGTGTGGCAAAGAACACTGGAATGAAAGGCAGAGTGGATCTTTAGCATACAGGTGCCACATATCACTGAGTACTTTTGTCTAGGGACATAAAATCAGGAGGAAATTTAAAAAATTTTAAAAATCTGGTAAAATTCAGATAGACAATATATTTGATTTTTTAAAAAAAATTGGACTTCAGGGCAGCTAGATGGCAAAGTGGTTAAAGCACCGGCCCTGGATTCAGGAGTACCTGAGTTCAAATCCGGCCTCAGACACTTGACACTTACTAGCTGTGTGACTCTGGGCAAGTCACTTAACCCCCATTGCCTGCAAAAACAAACAAAAAAAATTAGACTTCACATTTGTTAATATTAAATTTCATTTTATTCAATGGGAGCCAATTTTCTAGCCTCTGGAGATATTTTCTAGATCCTAAATTTGTTAGATAATGTATTACTTATTCTTTTCCTGTGTCATGTGAAGATTTGTTAAAGATATAAACTATAGCCTACATTTGATGTAGTAGTGTTACATGTGCATAGAGGATGGAGTTCTGGATATATAATCAGGAATACTTGGGCTTAAATTTCACCTCTAATGCTTTTCAGATATGTGGTAATGGACAGATCACTCACCTCCCTGAGCCTCAGTTTCTCTGCCAATGACATGGGAATTCAATAAGCATTAAGTATGGAAAGGAAAGGGAATAGGCATTTTATAGTATCTACTATGTTCCAGGCATTGTACTAAGCGCTTTGCAAACAATCTCATTTGATCCTCACATCATCCCTGGGAGGTACGTACCATTGGAAGGGAGGAAACTTCTCCATCTAGCATTGCAGGATAAGCAAAGAAAAAGTCTCTCCCTGCTAGAGCCATGCCTCTATTTCCCTCAGTCATCTCCCTTCTCCCTAAAAATCTCTTGCTCAGGAAGTCAAGAGCGCTGACTATGGAATTTAAACAGCATCAGTAGAGCTGAATTTAAATTCTCACTCTGCCTCTTTAACCTTTAGCAAGCCACTTTCCCTCTGCAAAATGAACAAGAATGGATTTTATAATTATATAAAGTGTCTCTCTTGCTTAAGATCTGTGATTCCATGGTCCTATGATATCTGTACTTCTCACACAAGGTGCTGGGAAATGACGTTACTAGTCATCAAAGTTCTTGGGGGAGATCCATGAGTCTCTAGTCAGGTCTGTTTTATCTGCAAAATGGTTTGCAAAATCTTGAAGCATCGTATACAAATACATTTTACATACACACACAGGACAATTTTTATCTATTCAAGTCATTGATAGAATTGTTATACCACATGGGTCTGAAGAGAGATGCCTGGAATACTTCATTAGAAATTTGGTTCCAAGTTTTTGTGCAAATATTAATAACTAGTTTGGGGTCCTGGTAGAAAATTAAATATTCCCTCTTGTATCTCTTTGCTGCTAATCTCCAGATAATTCTATGTATTTCCCTGGTCCCTTAGTAATCTGGATGTCAATTTGTGTCTCATATTTCAAAATATCTTTGTCCTTGGGTCAGGATTCATTCATCTTGAATATATTACTCCTAGACCAATTGTCAAACCAAAAGAATGAACCATACTTCTGATGGTAAACTAACCAACATCAGAAAAACTAGAGTTCATTGCTCTCACTTAATCATCTGTACATAATGCCATTCACTTCACAGAAAACACATCGTTCTGTGTGAACTGTACTGCTAGCATATCCCAGTTCCCTGAACTATATACATCTATCTTAAATGAAGATAAATCGTCCAGGGAACTCAAAGTAGCATGGATCAGTTTGGCAGAGACCTTCAAAAAACTAAATATGTGTATAAGGCCCAATCCAATTAGTATCACTCCCTGGTAGCAGAGGGGCTTGAGGAGCCTCTAGAAACCAAAGATGATGTGAGCTTTCTAGCTACTACCATTATTACCCCCTCAACCTTCCCAAAGATTATAGCCACTTCTTGGGCCTTTTCCATCAGCAAGGTCCTTCACCTCCAACTACCAACCTCATCTACAGAATGAAGTATTTTATGGTTTAAAGACAGAAGAAGGAAAAAGTATGAAGGTGACACTGTGTACAATATTTGGAATATCCCCTTTGGATGCCTTCCTCCCATGCTAGAATGCTAGGAAATGTCTAAAACAAGTGGTAACTGATTACACAGGGTTTCTATTTCTACTGGGAGCCAGATAGTAGGGAAAGAGCTGGTGAACTTTGGATCAAATTACTCTATGGCATTAATAAGATGGATCATGGGATGAGAGGGGGATGTGTGGTCAGTAAAGAGAAGAGGAAACTGCATCTAGGAAATTCTGTTTAGAAAGCTCTTTATTCCATGTGGTATAGAGATTACAGATATTTGGTATGGCAGCATATAAATGTTATTCTTTTGTTATGGATCAATTTTTTAGTTTAGAGGATTGTGGACAATAATTTTATCTTTGATACTATCATCCCAGAATAGTTTATTTGTTGAATTCTGAAGGAAATTTTGAAGTTTTTATTTGTAGTATTGACATTTGTTGTTAGTTTATGATAGATAATGAGCTTCTGGTGTATAATTTTGAACACAAGGATATGTCTTGTTAGGAATTTGGTAGAGACTAAATTTCTGACAACCACACAGTGATAATATTGTCGTTTCAACAGTTTCCTTGAACAATCTACACCAAAAAATAAGTCTGGGCCTTTTAAATATAACTTTTCTATAATTTTGGTGGCAATGGCCTGGTCACAAATTTCCATCATAAACTTTTATTTTTCTGGGGGTCTTTTAAGTGCACATTTCTAAGGCATTTATTTGTTTAGTGATTCTTTGCCTATGCATTACTAGTTAACTTCATGTGGATGTTACCAATGGAGGGCCCTTTGATTCCACTCTTGGATCATACCATCTTTAGTGGCTCTACACAGAGGTAAATATATTGTAGTTATATTTCACAAATCCAGAACCATGTACCTATTGTTAGTCATTACTACTGTTCTTTGAAGTAGTGTCTGGAAGTACTTCTGTCAGTTTTCCCTCATTTATCATATGACCTCAGAGCATCTACATGTTTTCTTCCTCCTTTGTGATGAAAAGGTGTTAATAGTTTTATAGTTACCTTGGAATGATAGGTTCTGTTTAATTAAGATTATATGGTGTTTTATTTGGATATTTCCTATATCTCTTATCAGCCATTGTACTGTTCCAGAAGTGCATTCTAATATTAATATGCCATAGGTTGATATAAATGTGTTATGTCTATTGTGTTTATATTACCAGTCGCTAAAAATCATATAATGATTATGATGGCAATGCTTAACCAAGGTACGCAAGAAATTAAAGTGTAAGCCATTCTAAATCCTAGGTACTGATGGACAAACTCCTGTATAATTGATCAGAACATTGGAATTGGGAGTTAGCTGCCTATTTCTATGTTTACTAATATTCTTCCTCTATCAATTCCCTGGTTAGCCAAGATCCAGTTCTACCCAACAGAAGGGGTCTGAAGATAGTCATCACAGAAGATCAAAGTACTATATATGTTCTTGTTAAGGCACTAGGCCATGGAACATATTAGACAATGAGAAACCAGTATTCATTGTGGGGGTCACAACCCAGGAATCCACAGAAATCCCTGTTTACCCCAAAATCTTCCCCCTGCCTTTCAACTCATAATATTCTTTTGTCAAGAAAGCCAAAAACAGTCTTCTAACAAAGGACTGAACTATTGTACATCATCTGCATTTTTAAAATCACCAGTACTAGCAGCAGAAGTGGCCAAGAAACACCAAGTCACCTGTTAAGATAGGTGTTATTGTGACTGCTTCAATATACCTCCCCTAATTTGATCATAATTTAGTTTGCTGATCATGCTCATGTTTGCTTTCCACCAAACAGGGGCAAGGGGAAAAAGCTGCCTAAAGACACCAAGGCAGATACACAAGAAATCTGACAACCAACTCATATTCTTTTTTAAATAAAACAGTCCTTAGTGACTTAAGCCGTACCATAAAGCAGTTCAAGTCTGGACAGAAGGACAGAAGTAATAGCAGGAAATGGAGAATAAAGGCAAAACTATGTATTGTCCTGTGAGAAGAGCATTGAGTGCTAAAGCCCAGAATGACCAGAAGCTGACTATAAATGCCAAGGCCTTTGAGGTGCTGAGTTTGAAGGCAAGAAGATCTGAATTCAAATCTTGCATCAGATGCTAGCTCTGTGATCCTTGACAATTCCCTTTCCTTTTCCTGGACTCAGTTTTTCCATCTATAAAATGAGTCAATGGCCTCTATGATAGGACCAACATTTTCCTGGCATCCTTTGGCCCCAGTTTCTCTAACACAACTTACTCCTTCTAAGCATTCTGATTGGGCTCAGTTTCCCTGACACAGGGCATTGAAAAACCCTAACCATGAGGAGTCTGTGTCTCTCATACTTGGTGGGCCTGAGACCATGAGAGTCACAATATTCTAATGACAGTGAGAAGCCTAATTTCCAGATTGAGATGAAGGAGGCAGTGTCTAATAATAAAGTCAAATAGTTAATAAACTTATATTAAGTGCCTATTATGGGCCCAGCACTATGCTAAGCACTGTCTCCAGAGAAACAGAGGGTCATTGTACCTTTGTAACCTATTCTTACTGTTTTAGGGAAAAGTAAGCCTTCTTTACTACCTTTTCAGTGACCTGTGAGGGCCTCATTTTATCCCCAAAACTAATATGAATTAAGAGAGTGCTGGTGATAGAAATATGCCTATATCAGCCTCTAAACTTTCTTTTAGCTTGTAATCTACAATTCCATGGAAAAAACAAGCAAACAACAACAAAAAAACCTATTTTTATCTATGCTAGGGGCAAGAAATGATAAAGGAAAAGAAAGGGGTGATAAAAATAATGAAGAAGAGTAAGCAGCTTCAACTCTTACTCAAACACCCAATTATTATTTTGCTTCTGTTTTCTCTTCCAAAGAGAATGATCTTTGCACTGGGAATGACATAGCAAAAATGCTTAGAAGGCAGTTGTTGAAGCCCAAGATAAGGGAGGAGATGGTAAGATAGCACCTAGCTGTCTTTGATGAGGTCAAGCTGCCATGACTCTTGTATGGATCACATCCTGAATAAATTGGAAGATGTGATTGCTAGGTTGTCACTGATGATCTTTGAAGGATTGTAGCAGATAGAAGAAATGGCATAGGACTGAAGGCCAAATCTCCCCAATTCTGAAAAAGGGAAGATGGTGACATGTACAAACTGTAGAGCTTTGAGCTTGACTTTGATGCCTAACAAAACTCTAGGACACATTATAAAAAGGATGGTCTGGGAGCATTTAGAATGAGAAGTAGTTTGCTAAATGCCATCATGTCTTTATCAAGAACAGAGACTGTCAGAGTAGCTTTCTTTCTCTTTTTGAGAGTAAATCAGAAAAAAATTGTAGTAACAATATAGATAAATCTTTTGTTATTAATACAGTAAAGTTCATGTTACTATTCTTTCCATTTTATACTGTATTAGTCATATATTTTATTTTCCTGATTCTGTTCAGTTCACTCTGCATTAGTTTCTGTCTATTCCATGTTTCTCTGAATTTTTCACATTTATTATTTTTATATTCATGTACATTCATATGCTACAATTTTGTTAGCTACTTCTTGTTTTGAGGACACCTACTATGTTTCCGGTTATTTGCCACAACAAAAAAAATGTTACTATGAAGTACTTTGTTGGGTAATTTCTTTCCATCTTGACCAAAACCTAGACCTGTATTCATCTCCAGATTCCTAGACACTATATACCTTTTAATGGAGTTTAAGTTAGCATTAGCTTTCTTGGAAGTCATATCACACAAATGACTCTTTTTCTTGAAAGTGACAAAAAACCCAGATCTTTTTCTGACAAATAGCTGCATAGCCACCTATCCACCATTTGGTCCTTGGAAATCAGTTTATAGAATCCAAGTATAATAAATTTACATTTATCTCTATTAAATTCCATCTTATAAGATATGGCCTAATGTTCTAGACAGTCAAATTTTTTGGATACTGATTTATCCACTGTGTGTTATCTGTCCCATCTTTGTGTTATCTATATATCTGATTATCAAGCCTTTGACCAAATAATTGGTGTTAGTAAGCTCAGAAATGAGCACAGATCCCTGGGATACACAATGGGAGACTTTTCCCATCCAAGTTACTGTGGAATTTTAAATCTCTACTTGTATTCTAGCCCATGTATCTACATTTTCCCAAGAGGAATAGGATGAGAGGCTTTACCAAAAATTTGGTCAAATCTAAACAAATTAGATCGTATGGATGCTATATGATCAGGTCTAGTAATATTGTTTTTTTTTCTTTTAAAGGTTAGTTTGATAAACCCTGTTCTCAATGAAACCATGATTACTCTTTATGGTCATGGCTTCTCTTTTCAGATCTTTACTATCTCTAATAATACATTCTGTAATTTTGCCAGGAATTAAATTCAAGCATACTAACCAATAATTTTTAGACTCTGTTCTCTTCCTAGTTTTTCCAAACAAGGACAACAGTTGCTACCTTCCCATCTAATAATGATCATTGACAGTAACTCAGCTACCATTTCTTCCAGGGCCTTCAAAATCTGAGGATGTAGTTCATCAGGGCTGCATGATGACATTCTGTTTATTTTTGGTCTATCATTATTTGAAAGTGAAAATAAAAGTAAAGAATTGAGTTTTGCTTTCTCTCTGTTGTCAGGCACCACTGTCGTATCTACCATGAATGTGGGTTCTATCCATTCTTTAATCCTTTCATTTCTCCCAATATAACAACACCAACATTATCATCCTTTGAGCTTTAATATTTCAGGTGCTTTTTCAGAGTACCATGTGGACTTTCCATTCCCTGACTTTGATTCCATCTCATGTACAAATCTTTTAAAAATCTAAATTGTTCATTGTACACAGTAACAGTAATATTGTAAGGATGATCAATTGTGAAAGACTTAGCTACTCTGACAATGACGGAAGACACTTCCAAAGGACCCACAAGAGAAATGATGAACTCTTAATTCAAATTAAAGCATCCTTTTTAAGTCTTTATTTTTATTGTTTTATTTTGTTTGTGCTTTCTTTTGTAGCCTGGCTAATATGAAAATGTCTTTGAAGGGATTTCAAATGTATAATCAATATCAAATTGCTTATCCTCACAAGGAGGGGAGAGAGGAAGAAGGGAGAGAATTTTGCACTCAATTTTTTAAAAAGATTTTAAATTTTTTACCTATAATTGGGAACTATTTAGCAAAATAAATAAGAATAATTTTAAAATGTAAATTATTTATAGGTTTTCCAATGTATCTGCCACTTTTTGCTCCTCATCAGAATTGTTTGTGTCTTCAGAATTTCATTTCTCAGAGCTTCACATCTCTCCTTCACTTACTTCCCTTGTAGAATTTTTGTCAATGGGATCCTGGCTAGCCATCCTCTGAGCTTTTGCAACCTTCTCTTCCCAAAATTTAAGATTCATATTAAGCTATTCTGAGCTTTCATCTCCTCTATCACAAATTCTAAGATGGGTTGGTCATATTCCCTGAAGTTTCCCATATTTCCTTCCCTCAACCCCTACAATCAATTCTTAATTGGCCAGTATAATCTTACTGAAAATAAAATTTTCTCTTGTGAATTTTCATATATTTTGAAGGATGAAATTGTCATCGTAAGTCAAGAAATTGACCTGTATTTGTAGCTTTGCTTTCAGCAGAGAGAAAGGTCCAAAATAATTAATGGACCCCATAGTGGCTCTACCATACCTAGGTTCCAGGTTTGTGATAAATTTTTTTATACTCATCTTCTATTTCCTTTTTGTCTGGGTTACTTGAAGTACATTCCACTAATAATATAAATTGCATTTCTCATTTCATTGTTTTTCAACTAATTGATTTAATCTTTCTAGTTTGTTGATTTTTATATCTTAATACACAAGGTTAGTACCTACTTTTTAATTTTTCTGGTTCCTATTATTCATGTATATATAGATATAGATATATAGATGTACACACATATATACGTATATATGCATATATACATATACATGTGTATGTAGGTATGCATATATATGTGTGTGTATGTAGGTATGTATACATATATATGTAGGGTGTGTGTATATATGTGTGTGTGTCTGTATTCACCTACATACATATATACACACATCTTTCCAGGGATACATTTCAATCAATAGTCTTATTCCATAATGTCTCAATGATAATTATGAGGGGAAATTGGTGGTGCGATGGAAAGAACCCTGGATTTTAAGGTAAAGGAGTAGGATTCAAATACTGGCTCTGACATTTGCTACGTGTCTGACTTTAGCAAGCTATTTAACCCTTATTTTCCTCAGTTTCTTCATCTATAGAATTAGAGATTTGGATCAAATGGCCTCTAAGACCTCTGAGATCTATGTTTTCTACCATATTTTTAAAATTTGTATGTAGATCACTGAGACTATTATATTTATAATTGTTCCCTTTCTTTGTCTCCTTTAGACTTGCTGGTTTTTCTACTACTATTCTTTTTTCCAGAATGTAACTGCCACCTATAATATCTAGCTTAATGGGTATATATAGATAGTTTCCCACCTCCCCATTCATTTTCAGGAGTTATTCTCATTCCCCTTCCCTGCAATAAAACCCAACTCCAGTGCCTCATTGTGGCCTCCTTAGGAAACCTTAACTTGACCCTGCCAGCCCTTCAAACTATTGTCCTATACCTTTCTTTTCCATTCACTGGCAACTTCTTTGAAAAAGTGCCATCCTAACTTATTGCTTCTACTTCCTCATTTCTCGGTTGATGCTTGACCTTTTGTGACCCCACCACTTAATGAAAACTTGCCTTTCCAAGGTTTTTCTGTCCTGGTGCAATGGTTGGACTGTCCTCTTTGAAGCTATTGCAGTTCTCTCCACCCCATCCTACCACCCCTCGACTTCAAGTGAAAGAATTCTTAGTTATATCTCTCTATGGGTACTAAGTATATTATGGTGTTATTTCTCCTAGTAAGCACATGTACTGAAAAGGTGCTTTTGGATGCAATGCCTTGACCCAAGGAATTGGCTTCAAATAGGAGTCATGGTGAGGGAGAATAATATTTTATGGAGCCTACTTTTCAATTTCTGTTTATGTAGGATAACAGTTCCATGTTCTAATATCTGTTTCAATTTTTCCTACTGAGGAAGGGAGATGATCTAATTCTTGGTCTATTTGGATGGAAGTAGTTTTGAGGCCTAATTAGTAGTCTTCTAAAACTAAGATAATTGTTCAATGTAACATGGTAATACTAAGTGCTATTTTGTGTAGAATAGTTTCTCCATTTTCTCTCAAGCAATCTATGCATATCTATAGCAAAAGAAAAGAGAAAGACTTGGAATATTTGAACCTTTTTTTTTCCTTTTGAAGACTGAAATCAGGGAGAAAGTAGGTGTCAAAGCCAGTTCTCCTGAAAGAATGTCTAGCTTCATTTGTGGAAATCACATCATTGTTGAAAGTTCAGGCCCCAGAGCTGGGTGGTATATTGTCCCCGGCCCCCCAAGAAAGGTGAGAGCCCTCAATCACAGACTGGGAATGCTCTGAGCTGGCAAATGCAAGAGGCTCTCGCCTTGAGGAAAATCTTTAAAAGTTGCAAGGCTCCCCAGAAGCCGAGGTTGGGAGGCATGCATTGTGTCATGCACATTAATTCAGTTGGCACATTACAATGTTAAACTAAATGACATTATTACAAAGCTCTGCTAAGAAGTGTTGACAGGTCCATATGGTAATTTTACAATGTATAATGAACACACAGACTCCTTTCTTGCAGAAATTTATAGTTCAAATCTATACCCAGGATATCCAGTTTTATTTCCAGAAACTTAAATTGACTTATTACGATGTAGTGAATGTATAAATTAGTTCCAGTAGTTAAACTGAAACATTTCCCTACAGACTCAATTAGATTCATTAATCTGCTGTGTAGACCTGTAAACGGTCCATTGTTCTTTCCCCCCCAAAATGTCAAAAACTATTTCTCTAACTATAAAATATTTCCTACAAAAACTGTTTTAAATGGTCAGAATTATTGGATATTAGAAACCCAGAACCACAAATTATCTTATCGTCCTTCTTCTTTTTCCGAAGAAAAATAGGGTCCAGCCCTTGCCAGGTAATTTAATGGAGTTGGTGGCTGGATTCTGCGTTCTATCAAACTGAAAATGTCCTGGAAAGAAAAAAAAATTAAAAGGTCCTTTTTTCCCTTGTCCCAGTGGATAAATCAGCTGACTCAGGGCCTGTTACATGTATTTTTAACCCCACCTCACGTTTTATTTTACAATTTTGTTTACATTTCATCCCTTGGGCAGGAATGGGGCTGCCCACCAGTCCCATGTGATACTCTTGGTAGGCAAAACAAAACATGCAAGCCTTTAATGAATTCTGAAGCTGATCATTTCCAATGGTCTTACCTGTGTCTTACCTTTCTCCAAATGCCACTGTTCATGTGAAAGGAAGCCAGAGGGGAAGGTGAGCTACAGAGCTATTACATAGCTTAAAATAAGAGACTTTTTTTAAAAAGCTAGTGCTGCAGTTTTTTTAAGCACTATTTTATTGATTGATGAAGGTGGCTGCTGCTATTTACTGAATTTTTTTTCTTCTGTGATTTATTAAACATTATTTCTTGTTTGAAAAAGCATTGAAACTGTTAGCTTTGACAGATTTTCTTTCTTTTTTTTTTTGAAATGGCTCAGCTATAATAATCTCTTCCATGGAGTACTCTCTGAAGCACTGTTTTCAGGATGAAATCTGTTGTTCTTAGTACTGGGTTAGTGAGCTAAGAGTACGAGTTTGAGAAAAGCCTTTAGAGTCATTTTCATGTAGGCCAAGACCCAAATTATCCCCTTTCCCCATATGCTTCTCATAAGTACAACAAAGGTAATGGTGCCTCTCTGTCTTCACTTTTAAATCTTCTTTGCTAACAACAATTGGCCTTAGAGAAACCACCTTCTGTAATTGAAATCATTGGAAAAATTCAGGGGAAAAGCTCTGACTCTGGAATCTGAGACCCTGGGTTAAAATCTTTCCTTTTATACCTACAATCTATGTGCTTTGGGCAAGGTCATTGGGTCTTGTTTTCCTTACTTGTAAAAGGAAGGGGTTTGGGGCAGCTAGGTGGTACATTGGTTAGAGCACTAGTCCTGGAGTCAGGAGGACTGGAGTTCCATTCTGACTTCAGGCACTTACTAGCTGTGTGATCTTGAGCAAGTCATTTAACCCCCAATTGCCTCAAAAAAAAGAAGGGGTTTAATTAGAAAGGATATTAAAGTCAATTGAGTGCAACTATATGCTTTTTACAAAATGTGGAAATTAAGGTATAGAAAGCTCAAGTGATTTCCTCAGGGTAATATAACTAGTGGGTGTCCAAGACTGCATTTGAACTCTGGGCTTCCTGATTCCAAAATCAGTACTTTCTAGGATCCTTTCTCACTCCAGATCTCTGATCATAAATGAAGTATTTGTGTTTGATCTGAAAATCTTTGAGTCTTGTTCTATACTATTAGATCTCAAGCAACAAGATAATCTTAATGGGGTGGGCATGTTGGGGAAGGCACCCAAATCTCAATGATCACATATGTGGACTAACTAGGCCTTTTGTTCCTTTTCTCATACTTGATTTTCTATTACTCTATTTGATTACTCACTCATAAATAATAATGAAATTAATAAATGATCAAGATGAGAAAATTACATTGCCAATTTCATTTGATCAATCAACAAATATTTGCTAACCACTCCCTGTTGTCAAGGTATTGTACAAGATGCTGAGGAAATAAATGCATGAAATGAAACAATCCATACCGTCAAGGACCTTACATTGTTTTTCAGGCTTTATCTATGTATTTCCTGTCATCGTCATTTCCAAATATATCTATCCCAGCTCCATAGAACCAGCTTTAAAAGGAAGGAAAGCAGCAAGTGACACAAGTGCATTGAATAGTATATGTGGTTTTCTATACCTTTTGTAGCAAGAGCAAGTGTGTTTTATCATGTGTTCTCTGAAACTGCTAAGGTCTGTCAAATGATAGAGCATTGGTCCTGCAGTAAGAAGACCTGAATTCAAATATTACCTCAGACACTTAGTACCTGTATGGCCTTGGGCAAGTTACTCAATCTGTCTACCTCCATTTCCTCCACAGTAAATAGAGGATAATAATAGTACCTTCCTCCCAGGATTGTTGTGAAACTCAAATGAGATAATATCTGTAAAGTGTTTAACAGAGTGCTTAACATAGTATTTATACACACAAAGAAATGCTTGTTCTCTTCCACTCCCCTCCCCCTTTCCAATCAGGATTGGTTAACACATCTAATTGACTTCAGAGCTTTTTTAATGGTTTCATTATATAATTGTAGATGTGCAAATGGTTCTCCTTATTTTGCTTTCTTCACTCTGAATCAGTTAATATAGTCAATCAATAAGTAGTGATTAAGTTCTTCCTATATGCCAAGCATTATACTAGAGTATACGTACAAAGAATTTTAAAAAATATCTATTTTCAGTGAGTTTATATTCTAATGAGAGATAGTGAATATACACATATAAATATATATATATTTATATATATAACATGTACAGCTTAAATATAAAGTTAATAAGTACATAGTTTTATGAATACACAAAATAGCTAAACACAAGGTAATTTAAGAGGGAAGTTACTAGCAATTGGGGTATCAGAAAATATTTCATTCATTCGGCAAAAGATGAGTAAGCAGCATCATTAAAGAAGAGAGGAATTCTTAGAAGCAGAGTTAAGGAAGGAGTACACTCACATCATAAAGAATGGCCAGGGCAAAGACCTCAAGAAAGGCAATTGGGTATCATAAGTGAAGAATAGAGAGAAGACCAATTTGACTACAACATAGAGTGGGGCAGGGAAAGTAATGTCCAGTGATGTAAGAAAGGAAGAGTAGGGCAAGGTTATATAATCCCTTAAAATTTAAACAGAGTTTACATTTTATTTTTCCTATAGGAAATAAGAAGCTTCTGGAGTTTGCAAAGGACAGTTATGGTCAGATCTGTACTTGAGGAAGAGATCTTTGGCACAAGTGAGAAGGAGGTCCTGGAGTGTCAATATATGTGGGGAGAGGAAGAGTGAAGAATTGAGAGTAATGTTGAGATTATAATCCTGAGACCCTGGCAGGTTGCTTATGTCTTCAATAGAAATATGGAAGTTTGGGAAAAGAGAGATTTTAGGACAGAAAATAATTACTTTAGTTTTAGATATATAGAATTTAAGATGATGGCAAGTATTTTTGAGACAAAGAGAATGGATAAGAAGGAGATCATGACAAATGACTCATTTTTTTTCAGTCAGGTTACAGGTAACTCACTTCCATCATTCTCAGAAGAAAAAGAGGGAAAGTGTATGGTGTTTCAAAAGAAAAGACAAAATAACTGATCTAGAGATTGAGATAAGGAATTAATTAACGAAGAAGAAAAGGACTGCCTTGCAGCATTGAGGGCCCAGACAGATTGGATAACATGAATTTGTAATGGAAGTGAGTAAGATTGTTTCATTTAACAGTGTGTGAATTGGAATAGAGGACGTGCATGGTGGATGTAATCCAGGACTGAGGTTTGACAAGAGAACAGTGGCAAAAGGACAAGGCAAAGAGCAGTAGAATTCAAGAGCTGAGAGCAATGTAGAATTAAAATGATTGGGGCAGCTAGGTGGCGCAGTGGATAGAGCACCGGCCCTGGATTCAGGAGTACCTGAGTTCAAATCCGGCCTCAGACACTTAACACACACTTACTAGCTGTGTGACCCTGGGCAAGTCACTTAACCCCAATTGCCTCACTAAAAAAAAAAAAAAAAAAAAAAGAATTAAAATGATTATTAGGCTAAGGTTGGGAAGGGAGGGGAGTGAAGTCAGAGACTGAGAAAATACTGAGGGGTAAAATAAATGTAATTCTCAATTAGGGTGAAGGAGTGGAGAAACAGTGAAATATATGAAGAAGTAAAAACATGGCAGATCATTGTCCAGCAAGGGAATGTCAGAAGGTTGAAGTGGGACACTTGTGGATAATGACAAGGTCTCCTGTACTATCTTTCTGATGTGTGGCTGAGGTGAGTCAAGAGTAGGTCATGGTACTTAAGAAGATTTAGTAAATGAGAGGTTAGGGAGTTTAAGCATTGTGTTGTTTGTCCTTCATTCTAAATTTGAGTTAGAGCACTTTTTTCCATATGGCTATAGGTGGCTTTGATTATTTCATCTGAAAACTCATGTCTTTTGATCATTTATCAATTGGGGGATGGCTCTCATTTTAACACATTTGACTCAGTTCTCTATGTGTTTGAGAATTGAGGCCTATCAGACAAACTTGATTCAAATTATTTTTTCACAGTTACTATTGCTAACTATATTGCCTTCCATCCTATTCCCTCCCCTTGATATTTACTCTATTTTCTATCTTCTTTCACCCTATCCCTCCTCAAAAGTGTTTTGCTTCTGACTGCTCACTCCCCCAATCTGCCCTCCCTTCCTTCACCCCTCCCCCCATATCCCCTCCCCCTCCCACTTTCCTGCAGGGCAAGATATATTACTATACTCATTTGAGTGTGTATGTTATTCCCTCTTTGAGCCAATTCAGATGAAAGACTCACTCACTCCTCCACACCTCCCCCATCTTGCCCTCCACTGGATAATCTTTTTCTTGTTTCTTTTATGTGAGATACTTTACCCCATTTCAACTCTCACTTTCCCTTCCTCACAGTGCATTCCCCTCCACCCCCCTTAATTTTATTTTTTTAAAGATATCAACATGGGCAGTTAGGTGGCACAGTGGACAAAGCCCCAGCCCTGGACCCAGGAGGACCTGAGATCAAATCCAGCCTCAGACACCCTGTTTGTCCTTCATTCTCAAAAAGGACCATGACATCAGGAGGTGATATCATAACCTGAAGTGAATTGGATTCAAATCTCACATAAAAAAATCAAGAAAAGGCTTATAGAGTAGGGGAAGATATGGGGAAGGAGTGGGACAGTGAATGAGTCTTACACTTGGCTCAAGGAGGGAATAACATATACACCCAATTGGGTGGAGTAATCTATCTAACCCTGCAGGAAAGTAGGAGGGCAAGGGGATAAGGAGGGAGGGGTAAAAGAAGGAAAAGCAGAGTAGGGGAGGGGACAGTCAGAAGCAAAATACTTTTATGGAGGAATAGGGTGAAAGAAGATAGAAAATAGAGTAAATATCATGGGGAGGGAATAGGATGGATGGAAGGAAACAGTTAATAGTAATCGTGAAAAAAATTTTGAAGCAGAGGCAAGAGTAAGATGATGATGATAATTGATTAATGGATTGATGATGATTGGATGTAGATGAGGATTGACTGATGAGAATTAATTAATGAGGATTGATTGATGAAGAGGACTGATTGATGATGATAACAAAAGTATGGTACTTACTTTGCTGGGCTTATTGTGAAGAAAATTCTTTGTCATGTATAAGGTACTATGTAAATGTTATCTATTACTATTGATGCAATAATCAACCTCATGGGTTTAGTATAAGGAAATCTCTCTTTAAAGTACTATATAAATGTAGTTTACTATAAAAAAAAAATGATGAGCAGGATGCTATAAAAAAAAAAAACCTGGAAAGGGCGCAGCTAGATGGCACAGTGGATAAAGCACCAGCCCTGGATAGAGGAGGACCTGAGTTCAAATCTGGCCTCAGACACTTGACACTAGCTGTGTGACCCTGGGTAGGTCACTTAACCCTCATTGCCCTGCAAAAACAAAAATCCAAAAAACCCATGGAAATACCTACATGAACTGATGCAAAGTCAAATGTCTGTATACAAGTCAAATGTACTGTATACAAAAATAAATAAATAATAGCAATTTTGTTATATGGATTCAAGTGAGGGAGGGCTATGCAAAGGCACAAGTTTCACTCTTGAAATTGAAGGAATTGAAGAGAAAAGGAGAATAGTGAATCATGTGCTGTACTTGAGAAAGGAGGGAGATGTCCTAGAAGGTTCTCCATGTTTCACTGAACTACTTATATCTGATATTTCTTATGATGCAATAGTATTTTATTAAGCTTATAGTATCATATTTTGATAATTAATTCTCTAGTTGATGGGTACCTATTTTGTTTATAATTTTTGCTGCCCCCAAAATCCTACTCTGGATATTTTGGCATAGAAAGGACCTTTTATTTCTGTCCTTGGTAATCTCTTTGTTGATCCTCACAATGCAGAGGTTTTTAAATGGGGAACATAAGCTTTTTTAATGCTTTGCTAGCTTATCTCAAACATAATGTATCTATTTTATACACTTCAAATGTAACTGCAAGAAAGAGTTCCTATGACTGACCAAAGGGCCTAGGTCCATGATCAAAAATAAGGTAAGAAGCCCTGTTGCGATAGGATCTCTGAGTCAAAGCATTGTGAATGATTCCATTACTTTTCTACAAAAATTTAAGATATTTAGCACATTATGGATCACTAAAAATGTTAGAGGCACTATGGTAAGCACTAGGAATGATACAGAGATCCCTGCTTATGAGTATGTAAAAATGAGTGAGAATTGGCCACGTACAAATTATCTCTGACTATATTACCCTTAAAAAAGTATTTTGAAACAAAGTGGAGGCTCTTCATACCCATTCTTATTTCCCACAAGACTGAAGGTACTCCAATGAATTTACAGGAAGTTCTAAATTAAGATTGACACTACAATTTAATTAATTGGAGGCATACTAGTCTCACAAAAGCTATGATGTTCTTGTTTTGTATAAGGGAATCGGGGATGATATGGAAACAACCCTCAGAAGAGAAAGGAAATCCAAGATAAATAAGATAAGTTCAAGAGGAGAATTGGAGACTAAGAGAGGAATTACCTTTAAAAATGTCTCTAGGAAGTAAGCTGCCTTGAATGGTCAAAGATGGTAATAAAAACAATGATAGCCAGCATTTACATGTCACTTTAAGGGCTGCAAAATACTTTACACATTATTTCCTTTTATCCCCACAACAGTCTTTTGTGGTAGGTGTTACTATTGTACACATTTTGCAGATGAGGAGACTGAAACTGAGAGAGGTTAAGTTGCTTGTCTATTTAGTTACATTGCTAGTGAGTGTTTGAGGCAGTATTTGAACTCAGGTCTTCCTTACTCATAACTTTCTGAAAAGAAAGTAAAGAAAGCCAATGATGACTTTGGAAAGCCTCCAAATCCTTCCTCTGCCTTCTTACATGTTAAGTCCCAGACCACTACACATTCTTCTCAATGAAATCCATATCCAAATCCAAATCCAATTGAAATAGGTTAGTCTATTTATAATGGGAAAATTATGGGAATGGAAAATAAATATTACCCAAGTCATAACCTGCAATTGGATGAATAATCCAAAGACTGTGTCCACCAATATGCGTACCTTGGACAGGTGTCCTACGTAGGCAATGAATTGGGGTCTAGGTGAATGGAAGATGGAGAATAGTCTGGATTGAATTTCTGAAATGGAATGGTGTTTTAAATGATCTCACATTACACATATCCACCAAAGTCCATCATTTAAACAACCATATTCCTATGATAATTGCATAATGTCTGAAAATCATGAAATTGCATGGTCTTGAAAGAATAAGAATTTGAGGAAACCTAGGGAAATGAAAAGATACATAGTTAAGTATGAGAAGACAGCAATATATTTATTACCAATGATGACTTGTATGTAGAGAGGCATAAAGAACATCAAGGATGCATAAGAATGGAAAAGAAAACAGGATCATTATGCACTGAGAATGGAAATACCAGATGGACAACATGGGCAGTACCCTGGAACCAACAGAAATCTAAAGAAAACACAGAGAAAGCCCTCTTGTACATTTAGTAGATCCTCTATGAAGGATCTAGTGAAACATATGGAAAAGAAGAGATCAGGTTGAGAAGGCACTTTAGTCTACATGGGTAGAGGGAGTATCCACAATGCTAAAACCACAGATCCAATAAATTGTTTCCTCTTTCAGAGGTATTTTTCCTTTAAGCATAGTTGTTGAAGCAAAAATTTGTTCCTTCTTAAAGGAGTGTTTGCAATCCAAAGATATAGGAAAAAGAAAGCATTTTCTAGGGGGAGAGGCTCATCCCCAGAAATCATGCCATGTAGGCTCTACGCATGTGATGGACTATTTCAAAATATATTGGAAAAGTGAAGAAGAATTAAAGGAATTAGAACAATTTGACCTAAGACATAATTATCTGAGTTTTTATTCCGTAATTCTCTATCTTACATCGAGAGAGAAACATCTAAATAGAAAAACATCAGTTTCTGTGCTGTTGGGAAGTTGAAATAGGGGATGTCTATTGCTTTGCTACATTCAGGATATCATATCCTCAAATGGGTCAAGGTTGAGACTTGATATACAGAAAAAGATACTGAGCAGAAATTTTGATGATTGCATTTTGTGATGCAAAAAGTGAATGGGGAAGAACAGCAGACCAAATAGGGAGATCCACCTTCAACACTGAAACGCCATTCTCTTTACTCAGCTGAAAATATCAAAAAGCCTACTAATAGATCACAACCCAGGTGGAAGACCACTAGTTTTTAAAGAGAATTATAGGCAAATTATTATTGGCCTTCAAACTTAAAGAGCTATTTTAAGAAGAGTGATGATCAGCTCTTTTCCATCTGAGCGGAGTAGAACTACAGAAAATACGATTTGATTGCAATTAGAGAAATTCAGGTTACACAGAACTCTCTATAAGTAAGTCTGATTAAGTGCTTCAATTAGCAACCAATAGATCTCATGAAGTGCCATCTTAATAGATCTTTAAGAATCATATAGACAGTGATCTGTCTTTGAGAGAGAATCTGAAATCAATAATCTCTTGGGCTGGTCTATCAATTTGAGGATTCTCTACTTCTATTCCACACACAAAATGCAGAGCAAATTTCTTCTGTTGCTTTTTTTTTTGCAATTTTAATTTCTTTTTATCATTTCATTTTCCACTTTTATTCTTCATATAATTTGTTGTGAATATACAACAAAAACAATTAATAGCCATCAAAGTCATAGGGCATGGAGAATGAGGAATCTTTGTCACTTAACCCCAATTGCCTTAAACATCAAGGGCCATCTCCAGCCATCCTGAAAACATATCTTGACCTTGGACCCATATGGTTCTGGAGGAGAAAGTAAGGCTGGTGACTTTGCATAGTTCTTAAGAACTTAAATCCAATTCAGGGCAAGTCATGACATCTGTCATGTTCTTTTTTGAGAATGAAGGACAAACAACAACAACAATGGGAACACAAAGCTGGGGAAACTAGATTGTGAACTCCTTAATTGAATTGTAAACTCCTCCAGGTCAAAGGTCATGTGTGCTTTTTTATTGCCTAACACAATTCCTTGAAAGTAATTGGTGGGTAATTTATATTTGTTGATTATTCTATTTGAGAAAAAATATTACATAATAAGGCATCATGTTCATATGAGAAAAATGCATGCTCATGTTCTAAAGAAGTTTGAAAGAGCAAAGCAAAGAGACATTAAAAATTATTTACAAGCTGTTTAGAATAAATTCAGTAGGCCTTAATTTTTTTAGCTGCCCCTAATATCATTTGTTTCTTTATATAATCACAATCACAATCAACATAATACATATTATTTAAAGTTTTGGGTTCCAAATTCTATCCCTCCTTCCTTCCCTCTCCTTCCCCTCCCTGAGGCAGTAAGCAATCAGATATAGGTTATAAGTGTGTAATTATGTAAAACATTACCATATTAATTATTTTGTATATGAAAATTCCAGTAAAAGAAGAAAATCAAAGAAAGTGAAAATAGCATGCTTGAAACTGTGTTCAATAAATATCAGTTATTTCTTTGGTGGTGGATAGTATGCTTTATCATTAGTCTTTTGGGATTGTCTTAGATCAATGTATTGCTAAGAATAGTTGTCATTCACAGTCTTTCACTGAACAATATTGCTGTCACTATGCACAATGTTCTCCTGGTTCTGCTCACTTCACTATACATCAGTTCATATAAGTCTTTCCAGGTCTCTCTGAAATTGTCCTGCTTGTCATTTCTTACAGAACAATAATATTCCATTACAATCATATACCACAGCTTGTTTAGCCATTCCCCAATTGATGGGCATTCCTTTGATTAACAATTCTTAGGCAACACAAAAAGAGCTGCTATAAATATTTTTGCACAAATAGGTCTTTTTATATTTTGGGGGATATCTTTGGGATATAAACCTAGCAGTGATATTGCTGGATCAAAGGGTATGCACAGTTCTATAGCCCTTTGGGAATAGTTCCAAATTGCTCTCCAGAATGGTTGGATCCGTTCACAACTCCAACAACAGTGGACCTCAATTTAAAAATAAAACTATGATAATTTGGGATAGAAGGGACTGAGTTCTAATTAATTAACAATTAAGCTTGTAAGTAAAATAGTTCATCTTTCTTAGGTAACTCTGGCTCATACCAGTGAAGATGGTCAAGCTCTCTTTTAACTTCTTGGGAATTTAATTTACTAAGTACCACTTTCCAGCATGAAATAATCTGTCCCTGATCTGGGCTGCCATCCCACTTTGGACATTTTTTTTTTTGCCCTAACATATCCTGCCTGGTTTCATGGTTGTTTGTTGCCATGTTTTAATTTTCCTTAAAAGGCTGCTGTGAACTCCTTTTCGGTAAGGATTCCATGTTATTTCATTTTCAAATTCTCCTCCCTGAACCCCAATGTCTTATAGACAATAAATGCTTAATAAAGTTTAAATTGAATGTGATTACTCAGCTAAAATTGTATATTAATAATGTATAGCACTTTTTGTTAAAATAAATGCCGGTGACATATTTTTAAATATGAAAATTCCAAGTACAAAAAATTAATTTCAATGTCATTTTAATGAATCAATAGATTTTCACAATGTTTTTTTCTAGATGTTCTTTAGGAAATAAAGAAGGAAGAAAATATAGCAATGCATACAAAAGTATGGTTTAAAATACATTTTAAAATAATCCTTTCTGGAGGCACAAAAACATTTGCATAACCAAGCTAACATCCCAACAGCACAGTGTATTTTGTGAATGATCAACTCTTTAATTAGCCAATTATCATTGCAAATGGTGAAGGGACAAAAATCTCAAACTGTTAGTAGTTTAAAATAGCATCCCGCATCTATACATATGAAAGAGGAGTTTTAAGTAGGATAAGAATCTGGTAATCAGAATGAAATTGTTTTTAAACCTTTTTCTGAGATAAAAATAATATTTTACAATATGGTAATGCTGCTTTTCCCTGGTTGAATAATGACAGTAATTTTTGGACATCTGCATGACTATTAAAAAGCAGTGTGTGTTCCATTTATAAAATAATATAGTCAGAGTAGATATAGAATAACAAGAGTCAGAAAACCAGGAAGTACACAAATTATCCCCAATAAGACTGTTTCAGTTATTTCATATGTGAAGTCAGGAAGAGCTTCTGAACCTGACAAATATATCAAATAATAGCATCATAGTAGATGTGGAATAACAAGGGTTAGAAATTCAGGAAGAACACAAATTAACCTGGAAAAGACTTTATCAAGTATTTAGTTAGTAATTATGTGATCCAAATAAATTATAGTCAGTGTTGAAGGTTTATGAAGCCTGGAATGATGCACAACTGTAATACCCTCCCTCCCAATTTGATAAGAAGGTTACCCTCTGATATGGAAACTAATAGGAATTGACATAGAAAGGACTAGATAGAGCATTTGTAGAAATAACCTATGCTTAGATGTGCTTTGTAAAGGTGCCTCTAGGTCTCCTCAGGATGACACCAGTTTTGTGGGGTTTATTTATTTATTATTATTTTAATTTTTTAATTTTAGTTTTTAACATTTGTTTACAAAAGATTTGCAATTTCAAATTTTTCTCCCTCCCTCCCCTCCCTCCGCACCCCCAGACAGCAGGTAATCTGATATAGGCTATATAATAACATTAAACATATTTCTGCATTAGTCATGTTATAAGAGAAGAATCAGAACAAAAAGGAAAAACCTCAAAAAGAAAAACAATAGCACCAAAAACAAAAGAAATAGTATGGTCCAATCAGCATCCATGTTCCACAGTTCCTTTTTTGTTTTTCTGGATTTGGAGAGCTTTTTCCATCATGAGTCCTTCGGAACTCTCTTGTACCGTTGAATTGCAGAGGAGAATCTAGTCTATCATAGTTGATCAACACATAATGTTGATGATACTGTGTATAATGTTCTTCTGGTTCTGCTCATCTCACTCATCATCAGTTCATGAAAGTCCTTCCAGGTTTCTCTGAACTCCTCCTGCTCATCGTTTCTTACAGCACAATAGAATTCCATTACATTCATATACCACAACTTGTTCAGTCATTCCCCAATTGATGGGCATCCCCTCAATTTCCAATTTTTTGCTGCCACAAAAAGAGCAGCTATAAATATTTTTGTACATGGGGGTCTTTTTCCCTTTTTTATGATCTCTTTGGGAAAAATACCCAAAAGTAGTATTGCTGGGTCAAAGGGTATGCACAAGTTTATAGCCCTTTGGGCATAGTTCCAAATTGCTCTCCAGAATGGTTGGATAAGTTCGCAACTCCACCAACAATGCATTAGTGTTCCAACTTTTCCACAGCTTCTCCAACATTTATTATTTTCCTTTTTTGTCATATTAGCCAATCTGATAGGTTTGTATGAGGTGGTACCTCAGAGCTGTTTTAATTTGCATCTCTCTAATCAATAGTGATTTAGAGCATTTTTCCTATGGCAATAGATAGCTTGGATTTCTTCATCAGAAAACTGCCAGTTTATATCCTTTGACCATTTCTCAATTGGGGAATGACTTGGATTCAAATAAATTTGATTTAGTTCCTGATATATTTTAGAAATGAGGCCTTTATCAGAAGTAATGGCCATAAAAATTGTTTCCCAGTTTTCTGCATCCCTTCTAATTTTGGATGCATTGCTTCTGTTTATACAAAACCTTTTTAATTTAATGTAATCAAAATCATCCATTTTGCATTTCATAATATTCTCTATCTCTTGTTTGGTCATAAACTGTTCTCCTTTCCAAAGATCTGAAAGGGAGACTATTCCTTTCTCTCCTAATTTACCTATGGTATCATCTCTTATGTCTAAATCATGTGCCCATTTTGACCTTATTTTAGTATAAGGTGTAAGATGTTGGAATGACATCAGTTTTAATGTGTCTAATGTGAGATAACAGAAATCTTGAAAACTGTAGCAATTTAATGACAGTTAATGACAGAGGCATTGAATCTACAAGAAGGAACATGGGAGTAGGAATGTGACATCATTTCTCTAGCCCTTTACTGAGAGAGGTTTCCCTGATTCTAGACAACTGATACTGGTTACTTAGACAGAAATGTCCTTAGAGCAGAGACAGGAAATTCATCAGTCCATGATAATTTGATAGAAATTCTCCTTAAAGAACTTCCAACCTACCTTGTTCTCCTCCTATGTTCACCAAATAGCCTTCTAATCTCAATATAATCTGATGTCACTAATGAATATATTCAAAAAGAGGTGGGACCTATGTGGCACAGCAGTCCCTCTTTACACACAAGTTGTTGCTCCCATTGTAAATTAATTTTTTGGCATTTTAGTTTATGGGTCAGGTTTTGTTTTTTAAGTTCAGGATGAATCAATAATAGGAAAGACCTTCATTATTAGGTTAGTAGAGAAATATGAGTTTGTAATCTGTACCAGTGTTGGATCTCCCAAACCAGTGAGATCCTGGGCCTATCAAAGTACTAAAGCAGGGGGCAGCTAGGTGGTGCAATGGATAAAGCACTAACCCTGGATTCAGGAGGACCTGAGTTCAAATCCGGCCTCAGATACTTGACACTAGCTGTGTAACCCTAGGTAAATCACTTAACCCTCATTGACCTGCAAAAAAACCCAAAACAAACACAAAAAACAAAGTACTAAAGCATTATTGTTATCCTCATTAATACTATTTCCCTTCCTTCCCAGGATGGACTTTTTTGTAGCTAATGGTGCTTAAGAGACATGAGTTGATTGAGTGGCTATATCATGGCTAGAAAGGACTTTAATTTTTTTTATCATCCATTTCCCTGCTTTGTTACTCTAACACTGATTATGCTATGAAAACCATCAACTGAAAGTAAAATTTTTTTAATTCCTGCATTTAATATAAATCTCAGCCATGCAATATGATGCTGACTTGTGACCAGAGCTATATCTAGGAACTTTGTGACTGGGGTAAACATAACAAAAGGTTCCTTCAGTTGGAATACAGGAGGGAAGTAAAAGAATTCCCTAGGGAAGCAATCTAGAGATCCTGAGACATGAGGGTCACTTGCTGCGACAGAGCTCCCTACATTGTTTCAAAATAGTAGCTTCTTATTTTAGCTACTCATGCTTACTATATGTTAAGCTGTTGTTTTCTATGCTACCAGAGGGCTGCTAGTGCACTCCAACGCTGCTAAATGTGGTGTCCTCTAATTTCAGTGCCCAGTCACCTTGCCCTAGTCACAGTTCTGGCTTAAACACAGCCTTCTTTTAACTGTAGAGCTATGTTTCCTCCTTTGACATTCCTCTCACACATTTAGACAGAGAAACACAGAAAGAAAGGCCTTGACAGAAACCAATGTTCTGATTTTTATGGAAATATAATTATCAATTATTGCAATTTTAGCATTTGAAAAAGAATAAAAACATTATGACATAGTGAGGGTGAGAAAGAGAGGGAGAGAAAGAGATAGATACAGGATGGGAGAAGAGAAGAGAGGAAAGGAGAAAAGAGAGAAAGAAGAAGAGAAAGAGAAGGAGAGGAAAGGAGAGGAGAAGAAAGGAGAGGAGAGGAGAGGAGAGGAGAGGAGAGGAGAGGAGAGGAGAGGAGAGGAGAGGAGAGGAGAGGAGAGGAGAGGAGAGGAGAGGAGAGGAGAGGAGAGGAGAGGAGAGGAGAGGAGAGGAGAGGAGAGGAGAGGAGAGGAGAGGAGAGGAGAGGAGAGGAGAGGAGAGGAGAGGAGAGGAGAGGAGAGGAGAGGAGAGGAGAGGAGAGGAGAAGAGAGGTAGTAGTATTCAGGTTCCAACTCTGACACATACTGGCTGTTTGGAACAAGTTAACTTCTCTGTTCTCTGGACAACTCTAAGACTCCAAGATGTTCAGAAGGTGCTGAAGTACATTGGCAGAGGAAGTTCCTCCCCAGAAGCCTGATGCCCCTGGGGAAAATCCCCAGCTCATTACCCATTTCCCTGTGAAATAGAAGACCAATAGAAACCCTTTTTATTGAACTTCCTAGCAGAGGAAAATCTTGGAGGAGGTCCTCCCCTCCTCTTCTACCAGAGCTTTATCTAGGAACTTTGTGACTGGGGTAAACATCACAAAACTTCCTCTGCCTACTTGAACCTGAGATCTGTTTGAATAAAAGCATTTTAGGATTTTCTAGTCATCAGATATTAGAAGGCCTAGAAAATAAATTCCACTAAATAGAACCATATGTTCACTCAGGAGAGAGGGGCATTTAATTGTAACACATTGTTAGCTAAAGAACAATTATGTAAGCCCAGCATAAATTCATAACTATTTAACACATGTACTCTATAGGAAACTCCTAGTTTAGTACAAACTTATACAACTATCAAAATATTTCCTATATTATGATCATAAAATTCTTAAAATTATCCTAAAAATAGAAAACACATAATTATTCCTGGAAAGAGGATAACAATCATTTAGCAACGAAACCAGTCTTAGGGGTAGGACGGCTTGTCTGTATACTAGGACATGTGGATTTAACAACTCCTAATACATAAGAGAATAAAAGAAGTGGAAAGAAAGGAAAAGCTTACTAGTGACTCCTTGATCTTTTAGAAGGATAGCATCCTCTCCATCCACAGAGAAGCCCAATGCTTCCCACAGCTCCATCCTTTAGAAGAGCAGAAAGCCAAGTCTGAAAACAAATTAGAAAAGTATGAAGAAACTATTCTATGCTGGGTTGGTAAATACAGAGCTGAGCATGCCATGAAGAAGGCTGGGGTTTAGTTCCAACCTCTGATATGTTTTTAAACTGCGTGACCATGGGTAAGTTCTTGAACTCCCTTTTCTACCTTTAAAAATCAAAGATAACAATCTTTGTCATGCACCTCACAGGGTTGTTATGAGGCTCCACTGATACAATGAATGTAGAATACTTTGCAAATACTTTTCAAAATGTTGTAGACATATGATTTGTCACTGTTTCTATTTAAAAACATTCAGGAGAGTGAGCTCTCAAACTCATGACACAACTGCTCTAAAAACATTCAGGACAGGGGGCAGCTAGGTGGTGCGGTGGATAAAGCACCAGACCTGTTTTCAGAAGGACCTGAGTTCAAATCCAGCCTCACGCACTTGACACTTTATGAGCTGTGTGACTCCAGGCAAGTCACTTAACCCTCATTGCCCTGTGAAACAAACAAACAAACATTCAGGAGAGGGCAGAATCAAGATGGCAGAGAAGAAAGGATACTTTTTCTCCTGGCTTACCCAGCAGACATCCTGCACATCAACCTAGAAAATGTGCCAGAGCAAATTCTGATTGGGAAAGCCAAGAAATGTTTTAAAAATACAATGACTCTTCATTGGATCAGAAAATTTAGAGCTTCAAGGGACCTTAGAGATCATGTAGTCAAATCCCCTAATTTTACGAATAAGGAATCTGTGGTTCAGAAGCATTAAATAAGTGGCCAAAGGCTACATAGCTTGACATGCATGAAATAGTGGAACTAAGATATGAGCTCAAGTCTACTTACCAGTCTTTGGAAACCAGATTCAGGACTCCTGCTGTTATCAGATGCCCTTTAAAGCTCTCTTCAAAGATAGTTCTTCATTACTAGCTCTAAAGAGTTACAAATAGCAGATGTTAAAAACAATTACATTTGTTTTGCCCCAAAGAGGAAAATGAGACTCCATCATGCCATAGTGAACAGATGACTCCTGATTACCTGAATTAGGAACACAAGATCAAAAGTGACATAAAACTTCAATAAGTTTCTAAAAGCTTCACTTCTGCTATGTTCTGCTCCCCTTTTACGAGAACCAAAGATAAGAAGTTTTTTTCCTGAAGGACTTTCAGAACTTGTTTCCTTTACTGATTTATTTGCCTATGTCTAATCGTGATTCTGGGAGCAGAGAGCAAGGTCCATCTATTTAAGATCACATAATCTAGTGGGCAATACATAGCATCTCCTATTTCTGTGACATATTCCTTGGCCTTGTGGTTCTCATTCTGAACAAAAAAGCAGTTGGTCCAACTCAATCTCATTTGAAACCAGGAAAGAGTCAAATGTTTTGGTTTTTTCCCCCTTTCTTCCCATTTTGTTGTGATAGATTTGGCTACCCTTTTAATGGGATGTTTTTCTGGCTCACTTGGAGTCTATGTGGGGAATTTCCATAAAGAAAGGCTGGCAGTGTGATATAGCAAAAGCATTGGCTCTGAAGTTAGAGGACCTTAGTTAAAAGCTGGGCTCTGCCAGTTATACACTGTGTGACCTTGGGCAAAATAGTTTACCTATATGGGTTTCAAGTTCCTCATTCATACAAAGCATCTATACTTGTATCAAAGTACAGTATGAAATAATACTTTGCATTTCTATAAGCAGTGGGTGAAAGTGTCATACATTTTGAGGTTGAGATAGCTCTAAAAATATGGGTTCTGTAAAGCTTGCTGAATGCAATATGGCAGGATAGACACATAGTACACCATTATTTCTTTCATTTACACCCAAAATGATTACAAAAGGGGAAAAAACTTGAACACAGTCACAGAAACTTGAGTCATTGCAGTTTTGTTGTGTGTTTTTTTTTTTTTCATGCCTTTTTCTGCCTACTTAATTCCGGAAGAAAGTGAGCATTCACAAGCTAAGGCCTTCTGCCTTGCCGAGTCTGCTTAAAAGTTACAAAGAGAAGATTGTAGAAGAAGAATTTGTACCAATAATCTGGAAAAGATTTGAGATAAATCAGGATTTAGTCAGCCTTTATCTTTTCCCCATGCTGGGAGTACAGGAGCAGCAGGCTCGCATCAAGATATCCTGGGAAAGTGTAGTCTCCCTGAAAAGACATAGAAGTGTTATGGATGGGCCTGAAGTCCTGGTACTAACTACTCAGCCTAGAAAGAGATCTTAGGCTGCTCAGTGAGAGACTAGTTAAGGCAGTCTTATTGTAGCCTAACTACCTCATTAGGACTATGTGGTTTTTCTCAGGCAAAACGAAGACTATTCTGTTCACTATTGGTTATCACATTCATCAATTGTTTGAAAAGAGGAAGTGTTTATACAGGATGAGAGCACTATTCCAATGACAGTACGATTATGGGTTCAGTCTGGAGTTGTACCAGTTCATTTTTCTCTGTTCAGAGGCCACAGAATATACCCACTAACCACAAATTTTTGTTTTTACCAACCTGCATCAGTTAACCCTGCCAAAGGGACTACAATAGAACATGGTTAACACAGGACAAAAGGTGATGTTAATGACTTTTGTCTTGGTGTCTCCAACTAGCTCTTTCTTCATCAATTGCCTCCACTTAGATAGAGGCTCCTCTCTGGATCCCTCTTTCTCAATTTCCCTTCCCTCTTTCAATTCCTAATCTCAGGAAAGGATGAAACTTTTTCACTAAGGTGCAAAAAAGTATCAATATTTTATTTTAATCTATCCAAGAGTCTTAAGCCAAATAAATTATTGTTGTTAAATTTTAGGCAACAATAAGAGAGAGAAGGGAAGTTTTAATTCTTTATATGGAGGAACAAGAAGCGTCCCCATGTAATTATACTGCTTCCTTCACCTTCTACTGGGTATGACATGGATAGATATGGATAGAGCTAAAATTAAATATACAAATTTTTTAACCACTTTCTATGTATAAAGCACTATGCTAAGTGCTAGGGATACAGAGTTTGCTCTCAAGAAGTGTAAAATCTAATAAAGGAAAACAGCATGTATAATATAATGAGACCCTGGACTTACTCTGGCAACCCACAAACACATTAGTAGGAGAAAGATCCAGAGAAAGGTTCTATCTTTCTCCACATGATTCTAAAGGAACTGCTGATGGGTTAAAGTAATTCTCTAATGCCTCTGTCTTGAGACCTAATCTGGTGTACTTTCCCTAATATCAGTTGGAAATGTTAAATAGTTCCTAATATCACCAAAAATTTTCTGTAATTAGAGCCCTGATATCATTTACCCAAATAATATAATGTAGCTTTTACAAAGGAATATTTACTTAAGGAGAACTATAGCAATAGTACTAACATCTCCTCCCCCAAGTCTGTTGACATACTTTATCCTAGATCACTTTAGTCTCTATGGATACTGAGCTCAAACTTAAAGCAGCTTCTACAAAATATTTTATCACCAAATTTACTTCAGAATGTGGCATATTTAATGGAAGAGTCATCTCTTCCTCTTGACTACCTTCTATCCATTGTAATGCTAGGACAATAGGTCACTCACCCAGGACTTACAGACTCTACTTGTACATAAAATCTATCATTTTCTCCAGCTCCTGGATTTATGATATTTTCCCAACTTTTCAGTGCTTACCAGGTTACAGGCTAGTCCATTATTCCTTTACTCAAGAGCACAAGAGGTGAAACACAGAGGCAAAGAAACAGATGTCCATATTCATAACCACATATAGACTCAGGAGATTAAGGCCCAGTGACTTTCACCTAACCTGCAGGCATATAGCATAAATCTTTTTGATCACAATCAGAGAGGAAAAGGAGAACAGATCATACAGTTAATGACTCATATATGCATTTTCTGTTCCAGCTCAACAGCCTATGAAAAGGCTCATTTTCCTCACATTCTAAGCAAATCAGAAATAATACCTGCAAGTGCTCTGAAGTCCCTGTAAGGACTATATCAGCAGAACGTAATGTGCATGTTCAGAAAAACTGGACTCACTGCCCAAATCTTTCCCCTCCTACCCTGCCTTTAGAAATAACTAAGAAACCAGGAAGAATAGGATCTATTCAAAGAGATAAGTTTGACAGGATACTATGAGCAAGAAGGAGAGACTACTTTTAAATAAGGGGAGGGAAATTTTAGGAAAGTCTTCATAGAAAAGATGGCACCTGAGCAGTGTGTTTTTTAAAAATGACATTTTAACTTTAGAAGATGGCAGAGAAGCATCCGAAATAACATAACCAAAGACCTAGAGTTTGGAGAGGATAGAATGAGAATGGAGGAACCAAGTAGTCCAGTTTAGATATGACAGTGAGTATAGTAAATCACTGGGCAAAAAACATGATCCCTGTACTCAAGGAGCTCAATTCTAATTGGAAAGATGACAAGAAAATAACTTTTTACATTATATAAATAATGGAAGGTAATCTCAGAAGAAAAACACTAATGGGGGAGTAGTAGAAGGGAGGGGAGGAAAGAATTCCTGCAGATGGTGGGATTTGAGTAGAATCTTAAAGAAATTCAATTAAGCCAGGAGGCATGAATGAAAAGGTTTAGTTAGGAGATAGAATGATGTGTGTGAAGAACCACAACTAAGACAATGCAGCTCTGCAGGAGAGTAAAATGGGATAAAAATGGAAATGGAGGAAGAGGCCAAGTTATAAAGACCCTTAAATGTCAAAGAGAGGATATTTTATTGGGCCCAGGAAGTAATAGCCAGACAATGGAAATTATTGAGTAAAGGGTCAGTGACATGGTTAGACCCGCTCTTTACAAAAATCACTTTTGGCAGCTAAGTGAAGGATGGGTTGGAGTGGGGAGAGACTTAGGATAGGGAGACCAGTTAGAAGACTGTTGCAGTTGTTGAATCATAAGCAATGAAAGGTACCAAGATGGTAGCTATGTGAGAATTATAATGGAATGTATCTGATAGATCTTGTAAAGACAGAAAAGACAAGGTCCGACAGCTTATTAGACAAGTAGGGTGGTTAAGAAGAAGATAAGGATGACAGTAACAATGTAAGCCTTGGTGACTGGGTGAATGTTGGTTCCCTTGACAGTAATAGCATTGTTGGGAAGAAGGAAGGTTTACAGAGAAATATAATGATGTGCAAAATCAGTTGGTGATACCAGACTATAGCTCAGAAGAGAGATTAGGGCTGGATATATAAACCTGGGAATCATCTACATAGATGATAATATAATCCACAGGAGCTGATATGATTACTAATCAATATTAGAAGGCCAAAATCAGACAAATGGGGGATAACAATGGTTAGCAAGCATAACCTGTGTAAAGTTCCAGAGAAGGAGACTGATTAAGGATGGACATACAAGCAAGAAAATCAGGAGAAAGCAGTGTCAAAAAAAATCCTAAAAATTAAAACACATCCAGGAAAAGGGCATGATCAAGTGCCTCAGAGATGTTGAGAACAATTAAGACTGAGAAAAGACCATTACATTTGTTGATTAAGAGATAATTGGGGGAGCAGCTAGGTGGTGCAGTGGATAGAGCACTGACCCTGGAGTCAGGAGTACCTGAGTTCAAATCCGGCCTCAGACACTTAATACTTACTAGCTGTGTGACCCTGGTCAAGTCACTTAACCCCAATTGCCTCACTAAAAAAAATAATAATAAATTAAGAGATAATTGGGGGGCAGAGTCAAGATGGCAGAGGAAAAACTGTGACTCCCCCAAGCTCCCAACAAACCTGTCCACACAGTCCAAAAATAATGCCATAAGACAACTCCCAGAGCAGACTAACCCACAAAAGAACAGAGTGAGACTATCTTCCAGCCAAAGACAGCTTAATTAGGTAACTGGGATCACCTGCTATTCAGGCTGAGAGAGGAGCCTGGGACAGACTGTGCTTCCAGGGCCTCAGAGTCTTCAGCAGAATCAGCTTTTTCTGAGGTTTCCCTCAGAGACTGGTAAGGGGGGTTTGATGGTTGGCTGGGGCGAAGTGGCTGTGATCTCTTCTGAAGTTGGGGAGGAGCACCCATGTTCTGAAACAGTGGGCTGATTCAAGTGGTGACAGCCCAGTGGGAGAGGGGAACAGGCACACCAAGATTCCTACCATAGAGAATCAGTTTTCAATAAGACATCTGCTTCTGGATCAAGATGAGTAGGCAGAGAAAGTAGCATAGTATAGAAAGCTTTTTATTTTGGGGGGGGAGGAGTGGTAAGGTAGACCAGAATACATCCTCAGAAGATGATAATAACAAAGTCAAAGCTCCAACATCCAAAACTTCCAAGAAAAATATAAAATTTTCTCAGGACATGGAAGCACTCAAAAAGGACTTTGAAGAGAAAGTAGGAGAGATAGAAGGAAGATTTAAAGAGGTGGAGGAAAGAATCGAAAGAGAAATGAGAGTGATGCAGGAAAGTCATGAGAAAAAAGTCAACAGCTTGAAAAGTCAAATGGAAAAGGAGATACAAAAGCTCTCTGAAGAAAATAATTGCCTAAGATTTAGTATTGAATGAATGAAAGCTAGTGACTTTATGAGAAATCAAGATACAGTAAAATGAATCCAAATGAATAAAAAATAGTGGGCAATATGAAATATCTCCTTGGAACAACATCTGACCTGGAAAATAGATCCACTAGAGAAAATTTGAAAATCATTGGACAACCTGAAAACCATGATCAAAATAAGAGTTTAGACATCATCTTCCAAGAAATTGTCAGGGAAAATTGTCCTGGTATTCTAGAAGCAGAAGGTAAAATAGAAATTGATAGAATCCACCGATCACTTCCTGAAAGAGATCCCAAAAGGAAAACTTCCATGAATATTATAGCCAAATTACAGAGCTCCCAGATCAAGGAGAAAGTATTGCAAGCAACTAGAAAAAATTAATTCAAATACTGTGTAGTGTGGGGACAGCTAGGTGGCACAGTGGTTAAAGCACTGGCCCTGGATTCAGGAGGACCTGAGTTCAAATCCAGCCTCAGATACTTGACACTAGCTGTGTGACCCTGGGCAAGTCACTTAACTAACCTCATTGCCCTGCACAGAGAGAGAGAGAGAGAGAGAGAGAGAGAGAGAGAGAGAGAGAGAGAGAGAGAGAGAGAGGTAATATTCAATTGATCTTTCTGGTCAGCTTTATAAAGATATAAAACAAATACTGTGGAGCTACAGTAAGGATAACACAAGATCTAGTAGCATCTATATTAAAGGACCGGAGGGCATGGAATATGATATTCTGGAGGGCAAAGGAACTGGGACTAGAACAAAAAATCACCTACCCAGCAAAACTGATTTCATTGAAGTCCCATTTAGATAATCTTTCAGGGAGGGGGAGGAAATGGGACTTCAATGAAAAAGAGGACTTTCAGGCATTCGTGATGAAAAGACCTAAACTGAATAGAAAGTTTAACTTTCAAATACAAGACTCTAGAGAAGCATGGAAAGGGAAACAGAAAAAATAATCATGAGGGTTATTAATGGGTTGAACTGTTTGCATTCCTACATGGGAAGTAGATACTTCTAACTCATAAGATCTTTCTCAGCATTAGGGCAGCTGAAAGGAATATACTTAGAGGGCACAGGTGTAAATTGAATATGAAGGTGTGAGATTTAAAATTGTATACTAGAGGGGCAGCTAGATGGTGCAGTGGATAGAGCACCGGCCCTGGAGTCAGGAGTACCTGAGTTCAAATCCAGCCTCAGACACTTAACACTTACTAGCTGTGTGACCCTGGGCAAGTCACTTAACCCCGAGCTGGCCATGTCCAACTCCAGTCAGCGTCTGTCTGTGTGTCGCGCCATTCCTTGGACCAGGAGAGCAGGCAAGAGATCTCACTTCCGTTCTCTCCTTGCCTTTTAAGCTCACACCCCAGAAGTGGAGTGCTTAGCAGCCGGGCTGGCGTGCATAGCCCATGCATGGCCGCCGTCGGTCTCCTCCCCAAAAGGGTGGTCCTTCAAAAACTGACGTCTTTCCGTATTCACTAACTGACTGTTAAAAAACTTTTTACCACAAAGGGATGACATCTTTAAAGCAATTATTTTTTTGTTTATCCTTGTTTTTTGTGGGGCAGGCAGGGTGGGGTGGCTTATGTCTGGGGCCATATTTGGACTCGGGGTCTCCTAGGTCCAGGGGTAGGGTTTTGTCCACTGTGTCACTTAGCTGACCCATGATTACATCTTTAAAATAAAGTTAAGGGGTAAGAGGAATACACTGGAAGAAAGGGAAAGGGAGAGGTTTACTGGGGAAAAGTAGCTCACATAGAGGAAGCAAGGAAAAGCTTATGGAGTGGAGAGGAAGATGGGGGAGGAGCAGAGGAGTGAGTGAATCTTATTCTATTCAGAGTTGGCTCAGGTAGGGAATAACATACACACTCAATTGGGTATAGTAATATATTTTTAACTGAGGGAAAGTGGGAGGGGAAGGAGATAAGGGGAGGGGTAGGTGAAGGGAGGGAAGATTAGGGGAGGGGGCAGTCAAATGCAAAACACTTTCAAGGAGGGATAGGGTGAAGAAAGATAGAAAATTGAGTAAATATCAAGGGGAGAGAATAAGATGGAGGGTAATACAGTTAGCAATAGTAACTGTGAAAGAAATGAAGAGCAGGATGATATCAGAAGGACGTATGAAAAATTCAAACCATCAATAGAGGGAGAGCTGATGGCATCTGAATACAGATTGAATTCCAGTTTTATTTGTTAGTTCCTCTTTCTAAAGTTATTTTGTCTGTTTTCTTTCACAACCTGACTAATGTGAAGATGTTTTGCATAAATGCACATGTATGACCTATTGAATTGCTTGATTTCATATGGAGTGTTGAGGAGGGAGGGAGGAAGAAAATTTAGAACACAAGGTTTTAAAAAATCATTGTGGAGGGGCAGCTAGGTGGTACAATGGATAAAGCACTGGCCTTGGATTCAGGAGGACCTGAGTTCAAATCTAGCCTCAGACACTTGACACTTAACTATCTGTGTGACCCTGGGCAAGTTACTTAACCCTCATTGCCCTACAAAAACAAAAAAAAAATCAATGTGAAAAATTAATTTTTTTTATTTTTTTACATGTAACTTGGGGGAAATTCTAAATAATTTTTTTAAAAGAGTTCATTCATAAGCCTGGAAAGAGCAGTTTCAGTTGAATATAGCATAAGAAGGAAGAGGGGAAGAGGAGGAAAAAGAAAAGGAAGGGGGAGGGCAAGGAGGAGGAGGAAGAGGAGGAGGAGGAGACAGATCTCTCAGAAAATGGCCTCAGTTTTTTGAGTGAAGTATGAGGTTAAGTCTTCCTTTGAGAACATCGGGATAATGGGTATCCAGATAATCTTGAGGAAATATGAAAAGTTTGGGAATAGCCACTATGATGATTAGGATATTAAATTGATTAGGGATGTGGGAAAGTTTTGCCCTGTTACAGGTGAAGTCCATTTGAGATCATGTAACAGAAATTTGCAGTGGTCCCAGTTATGTAATTTTCTCCAGTTCTATTCAGAAGCACATGAATAGGAGCTAAGGGTGCAGATAGCAATAATCCAGATTTGGAGTGTGAAAAGGTGTGAGGGCAAGGGATTTGAGAGTATAGTATAGAGTTGAACTCATTCAAAAAGGGATCAAGATAGGGAAGAGAGAAGTAGCCAGTGTCGGCATGGTGCTGTGAGGAAGATCTGAGGGGTGGAGAGATGTGTGGTCTGCTATGACTATGCAGATAAGACCTAAAGAGCATTGGAAAATGGCATGTATAAACTGATCTCTTGTCTCTCTAGTTTTCACATTTAAGCATCTTATCTATCACAGATCCTTCTTCCCCATGGTTATACTATTCAGTCTAGAAGCATTGGCAGAAATCATCTATCTTCTGTCTCTCTCTGTGCCTCTGTGTCTCTATGTCCCTGTCTCTATTTCTATCTCTCTTTGCCCTGCTATCTCCCCCATTCTCCCTCCCTTGATTCCATTACCTAACGTCTTCACTTACCAGACTTAAATTCCATCTCTGACTAAACTAATTGGACTAAAGCATGTCCTAATCAAATTAGATGAAACAAATTCAATTCAATTGACTGATGACAAAATCAGTCAAAATAGGAAACTTTACTATGTTACAGTCAACTGGGTAAACCTGTGGGTGTGATTTTATGAAAATCAAATAGAGGGGCAGATAGGTGGTGCAGTGGATAGAACACCAGCCTGGCTTCAGGAGGACCTGAGTTCAAATCCGACCTCAGACACTTAACACTTACCGGCTGTGTGACCCTGGGCAAGTCACTTAACCCCAATTGCCTCACCAAAAAAGCAAAAAGAAAGAAAAGAAAAGAAAATCAAATAGAGAAATGAAAAATCGATGAGAAAGAAAAACTCATTTTCACTTTTTGAACTGACCAGATTGAATGTTCCTAATTTTCTGTCTTAATTTTCAGGCTTTCCCCTGCCTTCCACCTACCTGTACTACTTTTATTTCTGAATTTGGCCTCTCCTCTTGAATGAAAACTGCAAGAGAGCTATTTTTTTAAATCCATAATATAAGGGCATTAGGAATTTAGACCTAAGCTCCCCTTGAAATACGATGTAACAACTTTCTACCTTTTTGTTCTCTTTTGTTTTTTGAAAATGATTTTGGTTTTATTTATATAGGGAACTATGATTAGAAAACTCCCTCTACCAATGAAGATCAGCCTCTAATCAACCACGTATAGTCTTAGTTACCTGAGAGTCCTGAGAAGTTAAGTAACTTGTCTGGGTTATATAACTAATATGGCTCCAAGATGAGGCTCAAATCCAGAACTTTCTGACCACAACACTAGGTCTCTAGCCATTTTTATAACTATGCCATTATTTTAACCTTCAATTCATAATAATTCCTCCCAAGTCCCATTGATTTCCATTGCCCTTGTTTTGTATCTTCCTTCATTAGATTATCAGTGAGGGCTGGCACTGTCCACTTGCTTGTATTTATATTCCTGGAGGCTAGCATAGTGAACATGCCCAAAATATGCATGTAATCTACCTGACAAATGGGAAAAAAAGCATGAAAAGATTTTATGAACCATACATCACATCTCTTAATATAGCCTAGGATTCTATTAGCTCTTTTGGCTTTCCAGATCACATCATTGACTCATGTTGAATTTGTAATCCATTAAAACCCTCAGATCTTTTTCAAATGAACTCTTGTCTAGCTGTATCTCTCTATCTAGTAATTCTGAAGGTGATTTTTTGAACTCAAGTATATATTTTTACCACCATTAAATTTCATCTTCAATTTTGTCTAATATTCTAGCCTGCTGCTATCTTCACAAAGCCTACCTCTGCCTTAGCTCTCCTTCCCAGCTTTTTGTTTTCTGAAAATCAGATATGCAAGTCTTTAATGACTTTAAGTCGTTCATGATAATGTTAAACAGCAGAAGGGCCAACTGCAGATTCTTAAGGCACTCCACTTGAGACCACCTTCTAAGATGACATCATGAGATCAATACTATTAGGTGTTAGGGTGATAAAATCTTCCAATTAGGAAAAAAATTAGTGATCTTGTCCAACCTCCTTATTTTGCTTGTGGGAAAGGTTAGCTCCAGAGACATCTCAGTAGCAAAATGCCTCCTGCTGACCTTAAGTTTAGACTATTTTCCCCTCCTTCTATGACAGAAACTTCCTCACATCAGCATTTAATTTAAGTTCAGGCCAATTAATGGATTAAACTTTAAGAAGGTGATTGACACATCTGTATATAAACATATATGCTCTATGAGCCTCAGTTCCCTAATCTGTAAAATGGATGTAAAAAAAAATATCACCTCATAGGATTGTTAAGGGGGATCACATAAGATATCCTATATGTAAAGTTGTTTGAGAACCTTAAATAGTCTTTTTTTTTTTGGTGGGACAATGAGGATTCAAGTGACTTGCCCAGGGTCACACAGCTTGTAAGTGTATGAGGCCAGATTTGAACTCAGGTCCTCCTGAATCCAGGGCCAGTGCTTTATCCACTGTGCCACCTAAGTGTCCCAAGAACCTTAAATAGTCTTATAGATGCCAGCCACTATAATGATGATTGACATGACCTCCTTCAGATGGCTGTTATGAAGGAAGTGCTTTGTAAGCCTCTAAGCTCTTCATAAATGCTACTGTTGTTTTATACCATGTTATAGGGTCCAGCTCATGGGCAATGAGCTGGATCCAGAGTTGAATAAATGGAGGCTATACTGAACTGCTTTTAGGAAACTGTGCAGTGCTTTTGATGCTCACATGAAGCTCTCTGCTCCAAAGTCCACCAATTAACACTAATATTCCCCTGCTAATGAAATATAACAATGAATCACAAAACACTGATTTCAGATGGATCACAATTGCAGGTGACCTCAAAGGTGTGCAAGGTGGTTTAAAATGCCCTATGCTCTATTGCTAACAAAGTTGCATGCAAAAAGTGGGTGAAAGAAATCATCAGTGATATGTACTACTAGAAAAGGAAGTGAAGTAGAGAAAGTAAGGCAATGACAGATGGAGAGTTTAAATGTTTTTAGTACCCACCAGATTTGAAAAGATCTAGAAGAAGACCTCCAAATACTTGGGGGAGACTGTCTTTAGAGCCTTTATGGAAAGACATGGATAACAGTGGTTCAGAATGAAAAAAAACATGGGTGGAAAAAAAGGATTCCTCATGTCAATAAGATGATGGCTCCATTGAAGGCAGAGAATGAACTAATTATGTTATCTTGGGCAAGTCACAACTTCTCTGGGATTCAGTTTCTTCATCTATAAAATTAAAGACCTCCCTTATATATTAAAAAGATGATTTCTAGAAATCCTTTTACCACATTAAAAATACTCTATGGTGTAGACTATTTCATGTGTTCAAAGAAGGAATGTCTGGCTAAATTGTAAGATGAAGAAAATATCAGTATTTTCAACATTTGAAGTAGACTATATAGTGCCTTCATTTCTCCCACTCATCTAGCAGCCCATTCTCCATATTTTCTCTTCAATGGATGTTGGTTTGGATAGGCTTGTGAGTTTTGTTGTTGCTGTTTAGTCATTTCAAACTCTTTATGACCCCATTTGGGGTTTTCTTGACAAAGATACTGGGATTGGTTTGTCATTTCTTCTTCCAGCTCATTTTACATATGAGGAAACTGAGCCAAACAGGGTTAAGTAACTTGCCCAGTGTCATATATCTAGGAAGTGTCTAAGGACAAATTTGAAGTCAACTCATCTTCCTGACTCCAAGCCCTGTGCTCTAACCACTGTGACACCTAGTGACCCAAGTTCTTCCTAGGGATCTCCAGACTGGTCATTCTATTGTATTCCCTAAGGATAGCACCTTCTAAGGAGCAGTTCCATATAGAAAAATAATGGGGGTGGGGTGGGGTGGGGTGGGGTGGAGTGAAGGTAGAACAACTTCTTTATCAATAAAGGATATGCAAATAGACATTTGGTAGCATTCAATCACTTGAATTCTTCTTACCCTACCCACTAACCCATTACCCATTATTATCGAGGTGCCCTGCATTCATGAGACATCCTAATTACCAGATAGACAGATGAATAGATAAAGTTTTAGCTAAAACTCAAACTACTGTCTTGACATTCACTGTGGTAAATATATCAATATTCTCATTTCACAGTAGCTTTTCCAAAGCAGTATGTTAAATGCATCTAAGCACAAGTTGACTGTCCAGACCTATTATTAGAACCCATTGCCAACCTTCTGGGGCCTAACTTAGTTTCTTCATGCCATTCTTCCACTTCTTTTTTTTTTTTTTTTACAAAAAAACCTCAAAGTGGCTTATGAGAGTCCTCAGGATGGTTTTTGCTTTTGAAATCACTCTCACTAAATCACACTTTGGTTGCAGTATTTTGTGTGAAATAACTCACAAATAAACCGATGACAGCTCCCTTAAGCTCTATACTGGCTCAAATCATTTCAGATAACATTCCAGGGAAGATATATTTAGGTTTGAATAATCCCTGGCTTGTTCAAAATGACAGGGAGGATGTGCCTAAGCTTGGTGCAGAGAGCTAGTTTAGACACTGAGATTCCCCAAATTCACCTCAACAGAATCAGGGCAGAAAGGGGCAAGGCTGAAGTTTTCTAGATAATTAAATCAAGGCCTCATTTAATTGAATCCCTTGTAGATGCAGAAATGTTCAACTATTCCTTGGTAATACCTGGGGTCTATAATCAGGGAATCCTTAGAATCACTCCCAGTTCCTTTGTTTTAAGATCATCCATCAGCTCAGGGTCCCCAAGAGAGGGAATTGCCCAAGAAATGCTGTATCATACAAATGAGAATCATTCCTAATTGGAAAACATCAAAGGAAAGGAGAAATAAAATATACAAGTGGTGATATTTCAAAAGGTCATTGGATCATATGTTTGGGTTTGGGAGGTACTTTTCAGACCATCTAATTCATCCTCCTTATTTTATATGTAACAAAACTCAGGAACAGAAAAGTAAAGTCATTTACTCAAGGTTACATAGATAGTTAAATAGTAGAACCAGGATCTGACCCCAGGTTGGGTGACCTCAAATTCAGCAATCTTTCCCATGGCTTGGGAAAAGCCAACAAAATACTCAGAGTTGATTCTGAGGAATATCTGCCATCACAGACTATAATAAGATGGTGGGCTCCTAGATTTAGCCCTAGAAAGGACCATGGAGGTCATCTAGTCCAGCCTTCTCATGAGGAATGTCCCTAGATAACTTTAAAGATAATTATTTTGGGAAAAGCACCTTCTAATCTATACTCCATACCTGCAATCTTCATAACAGACAACTCTGACATGGTATTGAATATCCTCTGTTTGTTTGAGGTAAACCACCATCAGAGTGCATTGTTACCTAATTGATCTTCAAGTGATTAAGGTTGTGCCCAGTTTGGGTAGTGTCAGCACTGCATACAAGGCAAATCACCTGAAGCCTGAGGATATTGCTTTATGATGTCATCCAGGAGGAGTGATACAGGGCATGACTGGTGCTGCCATGTGCTATCAGAGCAATGGATGCTGATTATCTTTCTTTGACTGAGGGAGGAGGAAACCTCAGGTCTGATATGATGAAGACATTGGTTGGGGAAACCTGTCCATCTTTCAATGAAGAAGCCTTCCTAAACTATTCCATTTTTCATTGATTTTTTTCCTACTTCTGAACTCTGATAAGATAGTTTCTATAGTCCATAATGCCCCTTTTGGTAATGAATCAACATCATAATCTTTGTTTGGACCTATGACTTCATGAAGAACAGAGATCTCTTGGTGTGGAAACTCCCTCTATCCATGCACATTAACAACTAGTCTAAGGGGCAGCTAGGTGGCGTAGTGCATAGAGCACCAGCCCTGTATTCAGGAGGACCTGAGTTCAAATCCGGCCTCAGACACCTAATACTTATTAGCTGTGTGACCCTGGGCAAGTCACTTACCCCCAATTGCCTCACCAAAAAAACAACAACCAAAAAAAACAACTAGTCTATAAATTTTAGTTTTAGAATATTACCTAAGGTCACTGAGAGGCTAAATCCAATAAATCCAATCCGATAACCATTTATTTACTTACTATGTACTAGGCATTGGGGATCATATCTTTGCTAAATATTAAAGGCCATATCAGAACTGAGATCATTCAAACAATATATTGCTTTTTTATTTAAATGTTGCTAAATCCAATTCTTATCTCCAAGTAGAATACAAACTTTTTGACAATCAGGACTGCAACATACTTCTTCCCTGCCAACAAATAGAATATTGTATTTTATTGTTATTGTTGAGTCATTTTTCAGTCGTATCTGACTCTTTGTGACCCCATTTGGGGTTTTCTCATCAAAGGTACTGGTGTGGTTTGACATTTCCTTCTCCAGCTCATTTTACAGATGAGGAAACTGAGGCAAATAGGGTGAAGTGATTTGCCCAGGGTCATACAGCCAGTAAGTGTCTAAGGAAAGATTCGGACTCAAGAAGATGAGGCTTCCTGACTTCAGGCCCTGTACTCTATGCACTGTGTGACCTAGTTACCGAAGCACATTGTACAAAGCTATGTAAATTTGTAGCAAATTAGTCTTCCTAGCAGATAGTGTCCACCTTGAACTAAAGGGGGGAAAAAACTTCACTTCTTCTAGTGAAACATACTAGCCATATGGCCATAGGCATATAGTAAATAGTAAATCTTATTCTAATACCATAACCCACTGCTTCTTAAATTGTTAGTCATGACCCCAAATGGGATTGAGTAACTGAATGTGGGGGTCTGAAAACTGTAGCAACAGTAAAAGATGATGTATGCCTATTTTACATACCTATATACCCAGGGTCCTGTAAAAATTTCTCAGGCGAAAAGGGGTTGTGAGTAGAAAATGTTTAAGAAGCCCACTATAACCTACAGGCTGGATGCTTATCTATATTGGGGGAAGGGGTTTCCATACTGGGAATTCTCAACAAGGGTAAATTTGCAGGATTAGACAAAAAAGGCAATTTATATACGTGTGAAATGAGAGATTAAATGGTTGCATACCAAGTGCTCACCACAACTTTACTCATATTGTTTTGATTAAATGCCATGGCTTAATTCTCTCCTCTCTCCCCACCAAAAAAAAAAAAAAAAAGGAGCAGGGAAGAACAATTAATTAATCTGACATCATAAGGGACCTGAGTACCATAGCACTGGACTTGGTGAGAAGGCCTGAGTTAATATTTGACCTTATACACTTACTAGCTGTTTGACCCTGGGCAAGTCACTTAACCCTGTTTGCCTCAGTTTCCTCAATTTTAAAATTTGCGTAACAGCACCCATCTCATAAGATGGTTGTGAAGATCAAATGAGATAATATTTGTACAGGTCTTACTTAGCATAATACTTGACATATAGTCGAAGATACACACAAACACACACACACTTATTCCTTCCTTTGTAGGATATACATATAATATTAATATTCCCTCCCTTCCTCCTCTCCTTCCATCTCTCCCTCCCTCACATACCCAAACTAGAATACCCTGGTACAGTGATTTATCAGTTATGCCAGGCCAATGCTGTGACTATAAAATTCAGGGAAATGAAGTTTGTGGTTAAAAGGTATCTGAATAAAATCTTATCGTGTTCTTAAAGCACATTTTTGTAGAAAGGAAAATTGGTAGAGCAATATAAGCGTCACTGTGGTTTGGGGCAGACACCAAAGTTTCTGCCTTCCAAGTAGCTTGGAACTCTGGAACAATGCATTGTACTATTGAAGTCCTATTGTTCCCTGAAACAATGTTTGCTTGATCTGTGTACCATCGATTACAGATTACACAACTGTTTACTTCAGTTATGTGCTGCAGCACAGATCAAACAGAAAAGGAAAGTCTAATACATTTCTCAAGCTTCTTTGCCTTGTACTGCTTCAATGGAGCTCACAGACAAGTGGGCATTGCTAACATAAATATGAAAACATGAAGTCCATCCAGCAAAGTTATTAGTGTGTATCTTAAATTTTTTAAAAAGCAGTGGTTTATCTATCTTTAGTAAGGCCTTTTTCCTTAAGAATAAATTTAAATTTTTTTTAAAAAAAGGAAAAAGTCAATTAACATTGTCAAGCTCTCATAAAATAAATTTTTGCTTCATAGTAAACCTTTTTTGAATTCAGAGAATTTACATTTTAGTTTTGAATACTTAACCAATGGCCTTTTATTTGTTTTAGTCATTCCCTGGTACTAAATTCAATGCTGTGGCCACCATATAAACTCCTTCAGATTATTGGGTGCCATTTAGTCTACTGCCCTTCATATAGAATCAACAAAATTGGTAGGGAATAGAGAGTCAAATCTTCCTTGGATGCTTAGTGGCTCTGTGACCCTGGCCAGGCTGTTTGATCTCTCTCAGCCTCTAAAATAGGAACAATTATAGCAACTCCCCTGAAGGATAGCTGTGATGATCAAATGAGATTGCATGGGTAAAGCATTTTATAAACCTTAAATCAGATAGATAGATAGATAGATAGATAGATAGATAGATAGATAGATAGATAGATAGATAGATAGATAGATAGATAGATGATAGGTAGGTAGGTAAATAGATAGGTAGATAGGAATAATATATAAAATATATATGGAATATATATTATATATAAATACAATAAATAAGGAATAATGTATACACATATATACATACACACACATATATGCATGCTATTTGGAGTCTAAATTAATGATTTCCTTGTGCAGAGAATCTCTAACATTTAAAGTAGGTCGAAACTGCCAAGAAAGAAAAAAAACTGGACTTTTCTAAGTTTATTGAAAGAGAAGATGGTCTTCAGGTAAAACGCAGGCACTAGATGTTTGGATTTTACAAGCAATTTTTACAGAAAACTAGGAAAGAACCAAGAGGAGTAAAGGGGCCAAAGAAATAAATCAGTCTGAAGGAGTACTGAGTGCAAAATGCAAAAATGAGAGCAGATACGGAGTTAGAATCTGAAAATGCCAACAAAGAAGGTACAACTGTATTTTCAAAAGCCTTTTCAGAGGTGTAGGAGGAGAAACTAACTGATAATGTCATATAAGAAGAACCAACTGAGGGCTCACATTTTCAGGTAGTGACTGACTAATGGAAGAGAACAGAAGTGTCAATGGAAAGGAGAGGGGGTGAATGAGAACCACTGGATGTGTGTGAGAAAATGTTGGGAGTTTGGGTGCAGAATAGGAGGAATTAATCTATGAATGGAGAGGCGAAGAAAAAGATAGACAGAGATTTGGATGAGTTAGTTGAAGATTGTAGACCCAGTGGCTTTAAGGGGCCTTGGGATTGGAGAGTATGCAGCAAGGGGTTGTTCTCTGTTCTGGAATTATACCTCCTCAACCCAAGATGATACCAGTATTGGGGAGAACTAATGAGAAAACAAAGTATGATTCTCTGTCTGAAAGGCAAGATTCTGATTTCTGGTAGTCCTCATTGGCAGCGGGGAGGGAGGGTTGAGTGGTGAGAAACAATTAAAAAGCTAAGGGTTAATAGGATTGTGAAAGAACTATCCCTAACAGTATGAAAGAGAAATATGAAAAAGCTTAACAATTTTAAAGGAGTTGGGAGGGAGAGTAGCTTTAAGACAAAAAGAACTAAATTTGAGTAGTGATGAAACAACAACGGGAAAAATCACTGACATTTTTGGAATCAAAGGACTTGGCTCTTTGATTCCTGGTTCTGCTATGTACTAACAGTATGACCTTAGGCAAGTCATTTATTTCACTTTTCTGGAGCTGACTGTATTAATATAATGATGGGTCCTGTCATGTAGAAACATAAAATATTAGTATCATTTAGTATATTTAATAAATTCAACTAGTTGAGTCCCACAAGTGAATCATTCAAGGGTATGTTAGAAAAGGCTTTAAGAAAATTATATCTTTCTCATAAGGACAAATTTTAATGCTACTCCCAGTTAGTATCAATTTAGTTTGCAATAATATCCTCCAGAATTGGAAAAAAGAAACTTTTCTTTTTAAAAAATTGTAATGTATTTATTTTATTCTGAACTTAAGAAATAAAACAATTATTTCCATAACAAAGTGAAACAGAAAAACAGAATTACACCTAAAATTGCAGAACTTTTATGTACAACTTGCTATTCCTTTCAAATATACAACAGTTATCATGTAACTTTCTTTTTTTCTCTCCCAACTTCAAGATGGCAACCATTAGACACAAATCTGTGTGTGTGTGTGTGTGTGTGTGTGTGTGTGTGTGTGTGTGTGTGAGTTCTTTTCTGGATGCAAACATCATCTTCCTTCATAGAATCTTTGCTGTAAATTTGGGCATTTTTAATAGTCAGAATGACTTGGTCACTCAAAGTTTTTATTAAAACAATACTATATACAATGTTCATTTGGTTCTGCTCATTTTATTCTTTGTTATTTCATAGAGGTCTCTCCATGCTTTTCTAAAATCACTGAGCTCATCATTTCTTATAACAGAGTAATA